>NC_060286.1:21861120-22132509 GCF_021613505.1 Equus quagga
TAATCTAGAGATGATCTAACATTGTGTTAGGTATTATAAGTAATCTAGAGATGATCTAAGGTATAGGGAGAATGTGAGCAGGCCATATGCAAATATGCCATTTTACATAAGGGCCTTGAGCATCATGGATATCATTGGTATCTGAGGAGGTCCTGGAATGAAGCCCCTGGGGATATGGAGGGGCAGCTGTACACAGTCACACACATACTTCTGGGCACTTTACATGTATTAGCTCAATTAATGTTCACAACAACCTTACTAGTAAGCATTACTATTATACAGATTTTACAGATGAGAAAAAGGAAGTCCAGGGAGCTTCTGTTGTTTACTGAAGGTCACACATTTGGTAAGTGGTGGGGCTGGGGTTTGAACCCAGGTAGTCTGGCTCCAGAGTCCATGCCCTAAGAGATGGAGAAGGCTCTTTACAGAGACTAGAGAGACTCTACCGACAATGAACTGTCTTTCAAATAATGTTTCTCACATAAGAAGAGGGCAATTTTCCACTTTCTTTTAAAGAAGAATAAAACCAACACTGCTATTTCTGGCTTACTCTGGGGAGATCGCTAAAAATCATTTAATAAATAGTTGTTCCCAACTTCTGGTTATAGAGGTCCATGAGGCTTTTTTTTTTCTTTTCCTTTTTTTTAAAGTACTTGTTTCTCTTACAAGGACTATTTTAACCGAGTTTTTAAATACATCTCTGTCCAGATACTGCATCCAGCATATTGTCTCAGTTGCTTTTATCTGGCTATCTGAGAAATGTTTCTCTTTCTAGTTCGTTCTAATCTTTAACTCTTCAGGGAAGGCAACATAGAATGATAGAGCACCGGCTCAGAGGACTGAAGCACTAGCTTTGTGACCTGAGGCACATCCACCTCTTCTCAAATTGGCTCTTTGGTTTCCTCATTTGTTAAAAAAATGTGTTTCAATGAGATACCTCTACGGGTCCATTTACCTCTCAATATGTTAAGTCTTGGTTACTGTTTGTTAGGGTACCCCCAAAATATACTGGATCTTTAAAAAATCTCTTTGGTGGAGGATAATAGAAATCCTGATTATAATGGATTAAATAAAATTTTTTCCACACAAGAGAAGCCCACAGGTGGGACAGGGTCAACAGCCAGTACAGACGCATGGATGTCATCGAATACCATGGCTTCTTCTATTTTCTCGTCTTGTCATTCACAGCATGTGACTTCCATCCTCGTGGTTTGCAAGATGGTTGCTGTAACTCCAAGAGTTGTGAACACGCTCCGGACAGAAGAAGGAGGGAGGAGGAAAGAAGGAGAAGAGCCAGTATCGGGAAAATGGAAGCTTTCCTCAGAAATCCCCCATGGACTTCCGCTTCTGTCTCATTGGCCAGAACTGGGTCATGTGACTACTGGCTGTGAAGAGGTCTGGGAAGGTTCATGTTTTCAGCTGAGTATATTGTAGGGCTGAACAAAATTGGGGTTTTGTGGTGAGAAGGAAGTAGAGATTAGAATGGGGGAAAAACTAGCCTTTCTGGCATGTGTCACGGTCTACTTCTTTATTTCTTCTAACTTTAGAACCAGACAAATAGGTGAATAAACAAACAAAAAAATCTTTCTTTCATTCTGTTTTCTTCTTTTCTGGCTGGGTACTAGAGTTCCTCCTTGATTAACCTCTATTGTTATTAAAAATAATGACATTATTAACATGTAATTATTAACATTATTAACCATTAATTTATACACAAAGACATGAACAGTTAGACTAAGGACTTCTAGATGTCACTTGTCAAGGGCAGGAGAAAGGCATGCTGGGCCACAGTAGGCAGGAGGCACATGGAGAGCAGACATGGGCTGGGCCAGAAGGCCTGCCGGAGCAGGTTTGGAGTCTGTTTTCAGTTCAGTGTGTGATTTGGGAGGTGTGACTTCATCTGTGGATCGCAGTTTATCCTGCTTTATTATATAAGCGTAAATGAGATGATGGACTAAAACCATTTGCATTCCTTAGAAAACAGCTATTTTAAAAAGTCAGTACAAGATAAAATATGTGTTCATTAATGTAGATCTTACTGGGGGACTGCTAATTTGAAATTTGTCATAACTTAGAAGCTAGATTTTTTTTTTTGAATAAGATTAGCCCTGAGCTAACTACTGCCAGTCCTCCTCTTTTTTGCTGAGGAAGCCTGGCCCTGAGCTAACATCGTGCCCATCTTCCCCTACTTTATATGTGGGATGCCTAAGACAGCATGGTGTGCCAAGTGGTGCCATGTCCCCACCCGGGATCCGAACCGGGAACCCGGGGCCACCAAGAAGCAGAATGTGCGAAATTAACCACTGCGCCACCGGGCAGGCCCCCAGAAGCTAGATTTTGAAGGCACTTTTTCATCTTCTTAAGAGAATAAACTATTTGCAGGGACTCTAGAAGCACTTAATTTGCAAAAAGTAAAAACAATGATAAATAGAATTTTTCTTAGCTAGTCAGGATTTTTGCTTGGCAATACCTTGTTACCTTGGGTCGGACTATAATTTTTTCTTAAAAGTGAGAAAGGTTGTATTTCTTTAAAAATGTTTTATACTTCAGACTTTTTAATGAATTCAGACAGACCTCTTTATTTATATATTTTGGTGAATTCTTGCTGCATTTTTGTCCCAATAGGAAAACCTATCCTGATGCTGTTTTGGGAATCACATCTGGCTCATCTAGAAGAATGATGACCTTCTTGAGGGCAGTGACCTTCGTTTCTTTCCTAGCTAGGAAACATCTCGGCATGGTATATGAGGTCAGTCCTCAGTCGACTAAAGACTTACTGTATTACTCACCTTAACCACTTATGTTGTGAGATGACATATGTAATCTGCCATTGTTAACCAGGGCATGTGGGTACACACTCAGTAGATGGTAGCTGAAATTGTCAGAAGGCAGATAGTAGGATGTTTAAGGGGACAGGACCTGGAGTCTGATGCTCTGGGATTGGAATTCCAATGCTAACACCATCTGGGCAGCTCACTTCTCTCTGACCCTCAATTTCTCATCTGTCTGATGATGATAATAATATCTACTCCATGAGGTTATTGTGAAGATTAAATGAGCTACTGTAAGCAAGGTGTCTGACACAGGTCTGGCACACACTAGATCCTCAATAAATAGTAGCTACCATTATTTTTGTTTTTGTTGCCAATGTGAACATGTGTCATACCCAGACCTCAATAGATTCAAATTTGTCTGCACAATCGGAATCTTACCAACACAAGATGTGCTCCTGAGAGTTCCCAGAACAGAGCTGAGAATGTTTGGAGTCAAGGAGCTTAACGCTGAGCCCAGCTTCGCTGTAGAGGATGTTGGCTAACACTGTCCTAAGGGCTTTGGGAAAAGGTTTGTTTGCCCTCCAAGGAAGACAGAGAGAAAGGAGCTTTAGCTGTTAACTTTCTAACACCAGGTGGCTCAGTTGTCTTGAGAAACCATGACGTACATTTTGCAAAAGCCTGTGACAGAGCCCTTTGCTTGTTCCTGGCCTTTATTTCCCTTCTAGATTTTGTTTGTGCCCTGTCTCCTGATCATAAAGGGCACCCATTTACTTATAGGAAGAAGCTGAGGCCCCTTCTGATTCCTAACACAGTTTTGAGCAGTGACCATGACTTTGCACATGCTGCTGAGGGTGAAAGCACTCTAATACCCACCTTGGGAAAGAGTTATAGATCTGCTACTGATTGCCCACATCTTCGCTTCCACAGTAGGCAGTCAGCTAGGGGGGCACCACTCCCAATATGATTGGTGTTTAACACTGGTATCATACTTTGTGTTTTTAAAAAGCTTCAAAGATCAATTCCTCATTAGCCTGATTGAAAGAGAAGTTATGCCTCCTCTGCTATGTTCTGAACAGGACATAGATCACTGTGGGTGCTCCATAAATATTAAGCATTTAATCCTCGCCATTGCTCCCACCCAAATAGGTTACTAGAACTCATTTGCTTAGGGCTGAGAGTCTTCACTTCTAGACCAATGTTGCTTTCTCAAACTTTCCAAAATATGAGGACTCTCTTAAGATGATGTAAAGTGTGCCTGGGGGTCACCTGGTTCAGAAGGTAGCGGGATTCAGTTTGCTCTCAACACCCTTGTTGGTAATCTCCGAACAGAAGGAGGCTGAGCAGTTGAGTTACCTGGAATTACATGGCACACATTATTTGTTGTTGGGCAGCATATCTCCTGGAGGAAGAAGCTTATATTATAGAAGACAGGATGGAAGGCAGTAGAGGCCATTGGTCATAGTGCTGTCATCCTTTTAAGACATGTTCCTATCTAGTCTTCCAGATGGAATACTATTTTGAACTTTGGAATATTGTCCTACATAAGGAACCATGATGTTCATTTTATTCCTTTGAAGTTTCCATAATGGGATCACTCAGTTTGGAACATCTACTTGTTCAACCTCTCAGGAAATTTAACTGTGGAATGAAGATGTGCTTGTGCAGGTGCCTGAGAGGGTGCTACTCAATCATCCTTTCTGGCCTCCAGTCTTCATTTCTCAGAAGTAGGTTAAGTGGGTGACTGAGCTGGTGATAAGACCCAATCTGGAGGGAGAAGATACATCTGGATAAGACGTCTGCTTAAGGTTTAACTTCCCCAGGGAAATGCAAAAAGCTATGCTGCCGAGGCATTTTCAGGCTGCCTCTGTGATTCAGCCTAAGTAGCATATAATACAGAATAAGTGCTGTTTGGTTACAGAAAGAACACTGATAAATGTCTGGCCATTAAAGTCAGACCATGGAGAAGGGAGCAGCACACAGCTCTGAAGCAACTGGCTTAGAATTTAGCATCAGACAGGGACACTGTCATACATTCTGGTTAATGCAGTTTGAACAAAACTTGAATTCAGTGAATGATATATTACAGTAAAATATTACAATTTATTTTAAGCACTTTCTTCTTTGCCTGCCAACTGTGTCTACCCACCTGTTTGAAAAGAATCAGGGAAGAGGCTATAAATTCTTTACTGTAGGAACACAAGAATATTCTGGATTTTTGTAACGACATCATTTCACACTACAGTGTTTTCCATGAGAGGTTTTCAGAGGACTATCTGAATGATAATTAAGCCACACAATATCCACATAAGCTTGGAATTTTCTCTTTTTTTTTCTTGTTTAACTGATGGAAGAAGAAAGGGATAGGTAACAGTGTTTGGGCTAGTCAATGGTGCTGGATGTGTAGATGACTCATGACCCTGACACCCACATCTCTCTAAACATCACAGCATAACCCCTTTTGATATCCACTTGCCATGGACTGAATGTTTGTGTCCCCTCAAAATTCGCAGGTTAAAATCCTAATCGCCAGTGTGCTGGTATTAGGAGGTGTGGCCTTTGGGAAGTGAATAGGTCATGATGTGGAGCCCACATGAATGGAATTAGTGCCTCTATAAAAAGACATGAGAGCTCTTTCTCTCTCTCTCTCTTTCTCTACCATGTGAGGATACATTGAGAAGACAGCCATCTGCAAACTAGAAAGCAGGGCCTCACCAGACACTGGATCTGCCAGCATCTTGGTCTTGGACTTCCCAGCCTCCAGAACTGTGGGAAATAATAAGCCACCCAGGCTATGGTATTCTGTTATAGCAGCCTGAACAGGCTAAGACACCACTCAACCCTCTGAAACTCTTTTTGATCGCCATTTTTCTATGCTGTGTAGGATGTATCGTATGGGACATCATATATTTCTAGATAATGTTGGAAAATTTTTTTGCCAAAGAACTTTTATACCTAGGGCCCTTCTCCCACCCATATTGGATGGGCATTCATTCTGGGTCAATGTGTGGCATTAAAATGGCCATGAACCTCGCATTCTGTCCAGGGCCAAGGTCTTCTGTGGCTCAGTGACTGATTCTCCACCAGTCATGATGCAGCCATGCCTTTGCTCAACCACTCTTTCTGCCTTAAATGCACTTAGCTCTCTTTTCTTTTACTCAAACATTTTACATTCATAAAGGTTTAGTCTCACATCTCATTTCCTTTATGAAGCCAGGCCCACTTGTCAATCATTATATCCTGTGTCATGACGCTTGTGCTGTTGTTTTATATTACCTAATTGTAAGCCAAGATGATTAACACCAACTTCATAGGTATATAGGAAGAATTGAATTAATTTATGTGAAAGTGATGATTGTAAACAGCTAAACTATTAAAATACATACAAAGTGAAGTATAACATTTTTTGATATATTCAGTTTTTAATGAGTAAGTCTTCTCCCCAGTGATGATCAAAAACCACCAAAGGCAGAAACTCTCTCTCATCCTTGGTCTCCTCCAGAGTCTAGTACTGTGTCTCCAAAGAGCATATGCTCCAAAACTGTTGTTGGTTGGTTGATTGTTTTCCATATTTAAAGTTCTGCCATCTGCTGAACTATTACCAGGCATATCCTGTGATGCTTTCCTGCTTTTTAGATAGACAGGGAGCCCAGTGAAGTGTGGATGAATTCTTTCTAAAAGGTTAGGTGTTGATTGACTGATTAGCTCCTTGGCAAGGAAAGTACTTCTTACATCATTACAGATGCACAGTTGTACCTTTCAGGAGGCTGTTTCTGAGAGGTACAGAACAGTTTAAAGATGTTTCACAGTGGGAAGGCTTTTATTACCCTGGAAGACATTCAGGGGCTTCAAGGCTCCATCAGAGTGTCTTGATACCCAGGTCAGCTGGAAAGGGAACACTCACACATTATTCTGTGACACTCATCATCTATGTGAAGCCCAAGCAGCCCAGAGTGGGATTCTTCATGTACCATCCTCCTCATTACCAGGAGCTAGTTACATGGGGAGAGGGGGAAATTCTCTAGGGGAATTTCTACACTCTCTGCATGTGTGTGTCTCCTCTTTTTCAAAGTCAGGTAATTGAGGTGTAATTTACATACAGCAAAACTGCATCTCTCACCTTTTAGGGCTCACCGTATCAGCTAAAGGGTAAGAGATATGGTGAGGCCAGGTGGTTCCTGTATCCCTTCTTCCTGATCACCTCTTCCTACCTATATAGTTTTCTCTGCAATCTTAGGCTTTCGTTAAATTTTTTTTAATTGAGGTCATATTGGTTTATAACATTGTTTAAATTACAGGTGTATATTATTATATTTCAGTTTCTGTATAGACTGTATCATGTTCACCACCAATAGTCTAGTTTTTATCTATTACCATACATATGTGTTCTTTTATCCCTTTCGCCCTCCCCTACCCCTTTCCATCTGGTAACCACTAATGTGTTTTCCTCATCTATGTGTCTGTTTATCTTCCACATATGAGTGAAATCACATGGTGTTTGTCTTTATCTGCCTGACTTATTTTGCTTAGCATAATACCCTCAAGGCCCATCCATGTTGTTGCAAATAGCACAATTTTGTCTTTTCGATGGCTGAGTAGTATTCCATTGTATATATATATACCACATCTACTTTATGCATTGATCCGTTGATGGGCACTTGGGTTGCTTCCACATCTTGGCTATTGTAAATAATGCTGCAATGAACATAGGGATACATAAATCTTTTTGAATTGTTGATTTTGTGTTCTTTGGATAATTATCCAGTAGTGGGATAGCTGGATCATCTGGCATTTCTATTTTTAATTTTTTGAGAAATCTCCATACTGTTTTCCATAGTGGCTGCACCAGTTTGCATTCCCACCAGCAGTGTATGAGGGTTCCCTTTTTTCCACATCCTCTCCAACACTTCTTTCTTGTCTTGTTAATTATAGTCAGGCTTTTGTTAAGTTTTTCAAGACTGAAAATAATGAAGTTGACAGGTGTGTCAATCATTCCTGTTCTGCCTCCTCTAGGCCTCGCCGACTCCACAGCTGATCTGAGCTCTTTGTAAACATGTCACATGGGACAAAGGCACCCCTAAGGTCTAGACTGCCGAAAACATGTGGGTCCTTCTGCAACTCATGGTCCTTTGTCTCCCCTATATTTTCTTGTTTCTAAGCAGTATGCAATACTTTTTGTTGTTGGTATTATTGAGTATTCTTGGTTATTTCACATCAGAAAGATTGCAGGAGATGATGTCATGAATTGGGCAAATGCAAGCCTCTAAGAGAGGGAAGATTTGGTTTCTGTAAGAAAAAGTGGTTTGCTGGAAATATGAAGAACTCATCCCAGGAATTCAAGGCTTCATTGTCTTTGTTGCATGAACCTTACCTGCTTCTTGCCAGTGTGGTCAAATCAGGCCCTACCTTACTGAATTTCTGCTGCCATCCCGTTTGCTGGTCAGCATCAACTGTGACATCATAAAGAAATTTGAGCCTGAGGCCAATTGGTCCATGAAAAGGGGCAGAAGTTCCCATCTGCCTACAGTACCTGAAACACCTGGGGTTGCCTGTCCTTACAGCCACGGTTGTTGCTGTTGCTTCTTACCAATACCCTTGGATATCGTGTGATGGAGAACACAAGAAATTACATGTCAGATGGGGTCATGCCTTTTTTATTCTCCTTTAGAAAGGTTTCTTGAGTGTGGTGCAGGGCTTTTCAAAGGAAATTCACTGGAGCCTTGCTCTGGACCATGACCCTGTGTAGCTGAATGGTGTTTGGCACAATGCAGGCCTGTGTTGGGCCCCGTCCATGGGGGTTAGTGAGTGCATGTACTGGAAGGTCTTCATTACAATGCTTAGTTGCCACTGGCACAGATGGAATGACATTATACAGTGTGGCCCTAAGTTAATGGAGAGCGTTTTTTTTTAAACCAAACATAATAGAAACTATACATCTAAATAAGGGTTGTGCCCTTCAAAAGTTGGAGCATGGAAGGCAATGCATTTAATCCACTGATGCTTTCCTGAGCCAAGCATTGTTGTAACTTCTGGTCTGAAGTTGCCTTGAGGGTCTGTGGCACATTAAAATATATTTATAAAATATTTATTGTGTTTTTTTCCTGATTACAAAAGTTATATGGATTTGTTGCAGAAAGTTTGAAAAGTACAGGAAAACACAATTAAAAAAATATCCATAATTGTAACACCCTGAGATGACCCAATGTCAAAACCAATGTGTATCTTCCTGGTAATTTTTTATACATCTGCAAACATAGATGTAAACACATGTTTATTCACTGAATTGAGGCAATAATATTTTTACTGTCATTTAGGCTGCTTAAAAATATGTTGTGGCCCATTGCTTTAAACATCTTCAGTGGTCCAAATATTTTTCTTGAAGAGAATGGATTTTGTTTTTGAAAACAGCCAGAAGTCATTTAGAGCCAAGCCTAGGTATCTCCATTATCAAACTGGCTAACATATTTTGGGGAAACCAACAAACTCATGTGACTGTAGGGTAATAAATTTGGTTTTCTTGGGTAGATCCCTCTGACTTAATGTTATACCCAAAAGCAGAGTCCCATGAATGTTTTAAGCCGTGGTAAATCATTGGCTTAAGTGTATGGATTTGAAAAGTGAATAATTTGAAGGAAAGAGTAATCTTTTAGATAGAAAACTTCTGGTTCTATATTTAAGGAACATGTACCACTCACTACAAAGCAAGGCAAGGATTTTCTCCCATGGTCTTGGAGCTTCTGTGTTTTAACTGGTATAGTGGCCAGTTAGCATTCTCACTTTTTTGAAAACCATTTTTGGCAAGATCCTGAACCTCTCTTAGCTTGGCCAGGATGTTAGTCTGAGAGTTCAGACTGCTTCTTACTTCATGAAGTAGCTGGACCCAGCTCTCCTCTACTTTATGTAAACATCTCGTTTTCCTTTGCCTTGGGGCACTCAAATAGATGGACAGAGGGGGATTATGGTTTTTAAAGTAGCACCAGTTAAATATATTACCATTTACCCATCCTGAAATAATGAATGAGTTCCATAGATTAATTCATACGCATTAATAATTCAATGCAATTATAAAAGGGAGAATCCATCCATTAGGACCTTGGAGTTCACTCTCCTGTCACCATCTACCACCAGGGGCTGTTCTACTGATGAGGATCTCCCTGCTAGCCTCCTGGACAATGACTGAGATCCTAGAAGGCCAGATAGGACTGTATTAATGCAAATACGTTGGCAGCCTCTCATGTATCATGAATGGTGATTGAGTACCAGAAATTCATGTCTTGGTCCCCAAATTTCCCAATCTCTATTTTGTCTTCAACAGATGTAGACAAAAACTTGGGAAAAATGGGAGTCAAGAGCTTGCTTGGCTCTGGAATCCTTCTAGATCAAGAAGATAAATTACTCTTTCCTAATTGAACTATCAGACTCTCTATAGACACTTTCAACCACTTCTCCAGTTCTAAAACTTCTTTGGTTTCTCTTCACTGGGCTCATACTTTGTGGGGATCCAGATTCAACTAACATTTATTAAGCTCCTATTGTATAGCAGATAGGGTGAAAGGCCATTGTGTAAGTATTCCCATTTTATTCCACATCAGTTCAATTTTGCATAATGATGAAATTGAGGTTCAGAGGGGGTTATTAACTGGTCCAAGGCCATACCACGGTTAATGAGGAGGTGGGATTTAAATCTAACTATTGGAATTTCAAGGCCAGTGTGTCTTCTGCATTGCTTTGCTTTACATTAAGCATCTCTTATCTTTCATTCATTCAACACATTTGTGCATTTGTTACTTATTACCTGTTTCCTCCCATTAAAATGGAAGCTCCCCAACAGTAGGCACTTTCTCTTGGTCACACTGTATGTATAGCACCTAGAACCAAGGCTTACATACAGTAGGAGCTCGACAATGGTTTTGTATTATGTAGTGAGGAGAGACCACGAGTGTGAAAATCCTGCCTTAGCCATTCTCTAGCTGTATGACCTGGCCAAGTGATTCAACCTCTTTGCCTGTTTTCTCACCTGAAAACTGGGGATGATAATAGTGCCTACTTCATTAATTGTTGTGAGGATTAAGGTGCTTAGAATAGAACTTGGTTCATGTCAAGTGCTTAATAAGTGTTAACTGTTCCTATTATCTGTTGAATGAATAAAAAGTTGAGTGCCTATTGTGTGCTAGACTTGGGATAGAACAGTAAACACTATATTCACTATCCCAGTCCTCAGGGAACTTACAGCCTGGTGAAGGTGGAACAGCAAGATAAGTGCTGAGAGAGGGCAAGAGCAGGATACTGAGGGAGCAGATGGGAGTTGCTCAGGGATGGCTTCCTGGAGCAAGTGATGTCTACACTGAGACCTGCAGGATGAGTAAGCATCCAGGTGCAGGAGGGCTGGGTAGGAAAGAGGGCCTAGATGGAAGGAAAAAAGCAGGTGCAAAGGCCCCAGAGGTGAGGGCAATATGGTGTGTCTATCAATTAGAATGTTTTCAGTTGCAAGTAATATAAGACCCAAATAAAAGTGACTTTAATAATAAGGAAAATGTTATGTCATTTCTGAGAACAAGGAGTCTAGATGTAGGCATTCCAGGGTTGGTTAATTCTGTGGCTCAAACAGAATTTTTGTCTCCAAATTCTTTTTCTCATTCCTCCCTGCTATCCTTTGTGTCTTGGCTTGTCCTGTTACATTGCTTTCCCTTCATGGTCTCAAGATGGTCCCAAGATAGTGTCACATAGAGCAGAGAGTGCATACCTATTTTGGAGGGTGATAACATTTCCCAGAAGCCCAGGCTTTCCCCTCAGGTCTCATTGGTCAGAATGACAGCACATGCCCTTTTTTAAACCAATCACTAGCAAGGGAAGCAATATTACCGTGTTGGTTCGGACTGACTAAGATTCATTCCTGGGGGCTGGGGCCAGGCTTCCATAAAGCTGTGGTTGCCTAATACTGGAACAAATTTGGGCTTACTTAGGAAGGAATATGTGTGGTGGGGCGGGAGTGCTACTGCACAGGCAACTAACAGGAACCCCGCAGACCCCTTTGTGCCCTGAGCCACACTTCTCATGTATCACACAGGGGTAGCCCGTTGAAGCAAGGGAGATGCTGACCTGGGAGAACATCTTCTCCAGTGAGGGCATAAGAACACTGTGGCAACACCCAGATGCTTATAACTGAGAGAAACAAACAGTCTCTGGATCTGCCTTGGACCATGGCAGATAACAGAGTTTTTGAGAGAATACATCTTTTCATTTTAGGGGACTTATATACTTTTGAAGCATTTTCCCTCTATTCAACCAGTTTCTCTTACTAACTTGATGACATAGGTAGTTGAGGGTGACAGTGTGAATGGAGGGTAGGTTGGGGTTGGGTGGATAGGAGGAGGAGAAATGTAAAGGAACCGTGGGATCTTAAGTTGTCATATAGGATAACTGCTGCCTTGATGGAGAAATCTCTGCCACTCTGATGCTACTTGAGCACTGCCATGGATGGAGAGCTCAGCATCTCACAAAGCAACCTTTCTAATAAGTTTAATCTTCTACCCCTTTGTCTTCTCTCTAAACTTCTAGTAAGAAAAGCTCCTTGATGCCCCATGACCCTCATCCTTCCTCTAGACACCTGGAGTCCCACCTGCACCTAAAGTCCACTGGTTCCTTAATTCACTGGATCCACTGCCCAGCCCTAAAGCCCAGATTTGCTCCATTTGGCGACAAATGCCTGCTGAGTCCACTGTAGAAGCCATGCTATAGCCTTATAATCTGCTTACTTTAACTTACTTGGCCCATCCGCCTGGATGCCAGACCTTCCCTGGTTTCTGGCTCTGAGCCCCACACATCTCTTCTAATCTTCATTCCTGACCCTCAGCTCATTTGTCCCAGGCCCCTATAACTCTAAGACTGATTCTCCACTCTGCTCTGCTCCCTCCCTACTCACAGGTCAGGAGAGTTCTTGTGCCCCCAGATTCTCATTTTGCTCTGTCACTCTTATCAACCATGCTCCTGAACTTGTGTTTCTTGCCTTCCCCCTCCTCATAGCTCACTGAAGATGTCATGGTCAGCCATGCCTGGCCCCTGGAGGCAGAGACATTGTGGCTGGCCTATATTCTGGCTTTCTAATGCTGTGGTTGGGCTTCACTGCATCCTCTGCCTTTCTGTCTCATCCCCTTAATGACCAGTGATGTACATCTCAGAGGTAGTAGGCTGGGGTGACAAGTAGAGTCTGGTCCGCAAAACGCACCCAAGGTCCCCAGCCCATGCAGGCCCTGTGACCTGGGCCTGCTGCCTCAACTCCCCAGTGCTCAGAGATGAGATAAAGTGCGTCCTCTTATCCCCTGCTCTTTCTTTGGAAACATCTGGTGTGTGGCACACTCATGCAACATGGCGGTGTCACCCCTAAGCCAAAGAAGAAAGAGCCCTCCTGTCACAGATTGGCTTTGTGCCTTGTTTACAGCATATTTTTATCTCACTTTCACTTTTCCTTTTTTTCTTTTTTTCCATTTCTGAAATTTAAATATTTGATGTCAGTTCAGTTATTTTTATGACAATCCCCTTTCCCTTCCAGAAACAGAAAGCAAAAGAGATGCAGAACCCACTGGGGCATCTGTCTCCCACTTTTAATTAGTCCTTTTTCCTCTTGCATGACACAAGCAGTAGTAACTGCAGGGTGTTGTGTTCTGACCCCCTTTCCCGCTGGTCACTCACCACTATTCCCCCCTGCCCAAGGTCTCCAGGCTCCCAGCCACCCCATGTGGTCCTGCTGAGCTACAACTGGGAACAAGCTTTCAGAGAGGACACTGAGGCCTTTGTGAAGCTGAGTGGATAAAAGACTGACCCTGCAGCAGGAATTTTATTTTCTGTCTATGAATTCATTGCAGGCACCTCATCTGATTATATAGCTACCCTTAAATGGGAACTAGCTTTTTAGATCTATGTCCTAAGTGAAGGAGGCTGGATTAGAAGCCAGGATCTGGATATTCTAGGCCTGGTTTTCCCTCCTGACTTAGATAGGCTCTGTGTCCCACCTGTCATACAGAGGGATGGCTGTCTCTTACCCCTACTCTCCGTGGAGATAAGGAAAGAGCTCCGCGCTCTTTGGTGGAAGGGAAGGTGATGAATTTCATTGAGATTACTGTGATTGCTTATTGCTCCCCTCTTGGGGCCCATCTCTTCCTCCAAACCCTTGTCAGTAGAGGGTCATCGAGTTTTCTTCCTCACTGGTCCACTTCTGCTGTACTGCCTGCATCTCCTGGACCTGTCCAGAAAAAGCCTGGAGCATCCCAGTTGGTCAACTCCTCTCCAAGGCCTGAGTGCCCTGTATAGTAGGGGCCCCTCCTCTTTCCCACCTGAAGTCCCCAGCTCTGCTGAGCTGTGAGGAAGGTGTTGCATCTGTCGGTGGTGGTCCTTGCTTGCTTTCCTATGGCTTGATGGCCAGAGAGAGTTGAGGCCCTTTCCCTCATCCTACACCCTGCAGAAGGGCATGTGTCTTATGTTGGGATGGTACATTTTAGTTTTCACAACATTTCATACAACCTTCTTTCCTTGTTTCATCCCCACCATAACCTCATGAAACAGGAATAACAGGAAGTATATTTAGCTTTCTTTTATAGAAAACATAATTGAGGTTCTGAGAGGTTAAATGATGTGCTCAGGTTAACACCTCTACTTAGTGGCTGAGCCTGGGCAAGAACCCGGGGCGCCCGACTCCAATTCAGGCCTCTCATCACTGCATCCTACTGGTGAATGGGCCTGGAATCTCAATAGAGTGGGCTCTGCTTCACATTGTGTCTGGCACTGCCTAGCCTTCCTACATCCTCATCTCCTGAGGGTCCCCCGAGTTCTGTGTCCCGTACCACATCCAGCACTGAGCTGTAGGCAGGGCACGTGTTCCCAGGGGTGGACCACCGGGTGTTTGTGTGGGGAAAAAGGTGTGAGATGTAGGCTGTGTGGATGGGAGGAGGCTGAGGAACACATGTTCCATATTAATCTTTATTTCAATGAAGTTGTTGGAGTTCATGCTTTATTGCAGTGCTTTAAAATAATGTGTTCCTAACGGTGCCCCCGGGGGTAGCACTTGCTCTTTTGAGATCCTATTGCCGGAGTGGCTCACGAGACCAACCACAATAATAGAAAATGAGGCACCCCCTGGTGCACCATCTGAATTTATAATAGCAATTTCTATGATGCCCTGAGGCCAGCTCTATTTGTATTTGAGAACAGGCGCGAGCTTGGCACTGAGGGGGGCTCCACCCTTCCCACCCTGTTTTGGTCTGAGCTCCTCTTTAACCTGGGGAAAGGTCCTCCTCCAGCCTCCAGCATCTGCCTCTCATCGTGGGTCACAAAGGAAAGGACTGTCCTCTCCCACTTTGGTTTTGGTGTGGGCAGGGAGGTTGATGGAGGGGGCGTGGTTTCCTCCTGTCTGTCAGTTGCTCCCTCCTTCCTTCTCCTGCCTCCCCACCCTGTGTGCAAAGCAGAAAGGCCCTCTGGGGTCTCCTGTGCCTTCACTGTCAAAGCGGTGAAATATGAAATGACAACATAATGAAATGAACTTGGTCTCATTAAGATTCCAAATGACTGGCTGGTTTTTTTTTTTTTCTTCCAATTCAACCAGAGACCCACACCATAGTGTGGATGGCAGAAGTGGGTCAGTGCTGCTGGGTGTGGAGGGAGTGTGGCAGGAGAGGTGGGAACAAGGGGACAGCATGGTTCAGGCTGGGACAACAGGCCCAGGGACATACCAGGGGACTGAGGAAGAGCTGAATCATCCATCAGACTTTCTGGAGACAAGAACACAGGATTTGGCTGGCACTGCTGGAAACTCACCCACACAGAAAGCTTTCCTGGACCCAGGAGAGGGATTGGGGTGGGGTGAGTACACAAAGACGAGAAATCCCCACTTCCTTCCAAACTACTTAGTGATTGCCCTGAAAATATTTGACATGAAAAACAAACAACAGCACCGCCTTCCCTTCATCCAATAAAAAGAAAGCTGGCTTTATAGTGTGTGTGAGCAGCCTGTGTACACTCGTATGCATTCTCCATAGGGGTGTGTATGTCATTTTGCCTCATGACAAGCCTATGGAGGATCAGTGCTATTCATTTATTCATCAGACATTACAGACTCCCTACTATGTGCCAGGAACTGTGGGAGGCAAAGGTAACAATGTCCCTGCCCTCAAAGACTACACTGTCCTGTGTATGTGACCACAACCTCATCTCCTTGCTTTCTTTCCTGGTTCAGAGAGCATCTTAGGTCAATTTATATGTGAATTGCTCTCATTCACAAAGGAGTCTTCAGTCTCTGGACATTCGCCCAGAGGCAAAGTCTAGCTGGACACTTCTCCACTCTGGCTGCAGATTCCAAATCACCTGGGCTGCTTTTAAAACATACTGATGACCAGACCCTACAGCTAGAGTTGACACTCAGTGTGTACATACGTGTGTGCTATACTGCCAGCATCCATCCATTGGCTGGGCTCATGCCTTACTGGTCAGTAGATGTTTTGATCATCATCCCTGACCCTTCTCCAGACTAATACAATCAAAATTCCTGATGATAGAGGTTGAAAGCCTTCCCAGGTGAGTCTAATGTGAAGCTAGGGGTGATTTAGGGGGGCAAGACCATGTGTGGTATATACACTTTCAAGGTCTGAATGCCACCAAAGCCCCAGGAGCCAATGCTGGGGACAGTTGAACTGCTCTGATACTCCACCTGGGGCCCCTGGCTGTAAAATGATGCCACTTTATACATATATATGAAAACTTCCCCCAACAAAATAGTTTTGCTGATGTGGGCTGCCTGTGTTGAGGCTGAGGAAAACTGTTACCTGTGGTGTGGTGGCTCTGAGGAGCCGGTGAAGGAGGAAGTCTCTCTAACTGCGGGTGGGTGGCCTCTCTGTCTGGCACTCCTAGGCTCCCAGCTGGCATGGCTGTCTCCATGGTGCCAATTCTCTCATGAATTCCTGACACCTTGACCTCACGACCCTCACAATCCACTTACATCAGGTAGGCCTCTGTGTGCCTACCTGCTCGCTCTTCTGTATTCCTTGTTAGAGGACCTGACTCACTTTGGGATATCTGCTCTTGGAATCCAACTCCAAGAACCAAGGATTTCAAGACTTGGGCCTCCTACTCTTGCTTCCACTCCGCCAATGGCCCTCTGCTGCCCCCACCTGCCACAAGTCCACACTAACCAAAGAAGTCCTCAAGACTTGCCCCACAGGGCTCAGGAACTAGTTTCTCTTATGTACCTGGCATTGTCTTAGGCACTGTCACTTTAGCCATTTGGTTTAGTCATTTAAGTCCTGGGGTAAGTATGATCTCCATTTTACAGATGAGGAAACTGAGGCTCAAGATAGGTACATCATCCCAGAGCTTGAAGAGGAAGAGATAAATTCAAACTCAGTATAATGCTTCTTCCACTACAAGTTTGCTGCTTCTTTAACCCTTTTGGTTCTGGCAGAAACAGCAGATACTGGGGAAGAAATGATAAATGATCCTGGAGCAGTAGAAATGACTCACTAAGTTCTTAGAAAGTGATTATGGTGAGACTCAATGGTCATTCAGGATGCAGGACTGTTGCATCTATTAGAGTAGGGTGTTACTTTTCCCTTCTCTTCTTCTCACCTCAAGTGTCCCGCATCTTCCTCATCTTGTCAGGGTGTGTGAGTGGCAGGAAAAGTAAGATTCTTGGACTATCCTAGAAGACAGAGGCTGCTTACAGCTCAAGACTCAGGAAGCAGATAAGTGGAAAGCAAAGGACACAGACTCCAGTGAGGTGAGCAAGGTGGCAAGGTCATAATCTGTCTATCAAGAGTCAGCCAAGAAATCTGAAAGGAACTGAGCAAGATGTAGAGGTGGAGTGTGAAGAAGCCAGTCATCATGGAATGAGGAAGCTGGGAATCTGGAAAACAGAGCCCAGCATCAGCCTCTCCCAGAGGATGCCAGTGGTGAGGCAGGCTCCATCTGAGACTCAGCATCCTTCATTCCCTCTTCCCATTGGTCAGACTCAATCCTAAGGGTGCTGAACGTGGAGGATGCAGGTGCTGAGAACTGACAATTGCTCTTAGAAAGGCAATGGAGGCATTTCTCTGGCATCAAGTTTATCAACAGAGTTCTTGTGACAAGTCGAGGAAGGTACTGTTCCTAATGGGAGTGTGCACTGACCTTCGTATAATGGCACACAGAGTGATGCTCTGAGTGTAAACAATTGTGTACACACATACTGCTGTGTCTCGTCATGTTCACATCCATGCTCACACATACAGTTACTCCGGGATGATGCATTGGCACCTGGCTCAGAGGTGCTTTGAAGGATCCAGGATCTGAGGTTCAGTGAGGTGGTAGAGAGCTGGTAGGTAAGAGTATGAATTTTGGAGGAAAAGCTAGAACTTGTAAAATCAGAGAGATACTGTGACTCTTAAAAGACTTGAAGTCAAGTTCAGATAAGCCTGCTAGGGTAGGAAATATCAAGCAAGCACCTTGGGACCATAAGTAGTTTCCAGAATCTGACCATCAGTTGGAGAGATGTCATCAATGGCACAAGTAAGAGTGAGGTGTGCTCTGATCTTAAGGCAAAGGCTCTGTCCTGTTCGTTGATGGGAATTGTGGACCTAGTCCTAGCTGGTGACAACAGAGACTTCAGATCAATTCTTCGTCCTCTCTCCCCTGACTGTTAAACTGGTGGAAGAAAATCAGCACCTGGAAAGACTTGGCCATTTCCAAATTATTTATAGTACAAGATTTCAGGCAAAAGGTGACAGAGGAAAATATTCTGGCTTGTGCTTTATATTGTTAAATTTTGTTCAATCAATCATTCATTTACTCAAAAATGTATTATGATATGCCTATGATGAGCAAGGAACTGTGCAAAGGGCTGCCATGAAAACAAAGATTAAAAGAGCTTCTGCTCTCAAGGAGTTTGCAGTCTTAGGGGGAGAGAAACATGCAAACAAATAACTCTAATGTGAGTTAAGAATAGCCTGTTGTGAGAACAAAGGGAAAGATGTGAATCATTATTATGGGGGAGAGTTAAGGATAATGTCATGGAGGAGGGGACCTTTGATCTGGACCTCAAAGTGTGAATATGATTTTAATTAGAAGGGGAGATGGAGACGAGGAAGTAGTCAGGAGGGAATTTTGGGATGAGGGAACAGCATGAGTAAAAGCATGGAGGTGTAAAAAAGTGTGTAGCAAGTCTGAGGAAAGGCAATTAATACAGTGTGGTTGGCATTTAGGGGGCTGCTGAGGAGACGAGACTGGAAATAGTATCTCCAATGAGGAGAATCTAGGTAATTATATAATCCTCCCACTTAAGTTGGCTAGTAGGTAAGGGACCTGGGGGGTGGAGGGGATCAGGTCTAGAAATAATACATTATCTTGAGCACACACTGTTGCTTCAACACATTTTCCTTTCCTTATTCTTCTCACAGCCATACAACCCAATTCTTTGTGAGTGTGGGCACCTCTTCTGTACGTGGAAGCTCATATCCTATTTTCCTTACCTACACGCTCTCAGAACTTTCTGAATACTTGTATCTCACCACCTGACCTCCAGTGTGTGCCTCCTCACACCAGCACAGTGGAGCATGCCAAAGGCCAGTTGACTATTAAACAAATATCATCGAGCTTAGGAGAAGGAAGCAGAAATGGATTGCAAATCAGGTGCAAAGTGATGCATTCTGCAAGTCGGCTAGAATAATTTCAGACCCCGGACCTCCTGCTGAAGTGAAAAATGACATTTATAGGAGGGAAGCTTAGAATTAATCCTCCAAAATGATAGTAAAGTGAATTCTTTCCTGACTCTGCTATGATTGCTCTTCCTCCCATTTCTGTCGCTCCTTATTATTGTAATAAGGTCTGCTCTCCAAAGTGGATAAAGTCACCATTCAGATAAGATCAGTTTTGTCTGGTGCAGCCACGTTGATCTGATCACAGTTTGGACTGCGGCTTTTGAATTCACCTTGGACATTTAACTTCTGGGGGGAAAGGGAAATAAAAATGACGATCTGGCACAAAAGTACCTGCAATCATTAGTCAGCTATCTTCAGGCCCGCTCTCTTTATCCCTACCGCAGGATAGCAGCTTCTTTGAGTATTTCTTGGACTTTGGGGCGCTTTTTATCCCAATCACCTTTTGCCCTGTTCCAATATTTGAATTGCAGCGGAGGTAGTTTCACTAGAGAGCATCGGTCTGCAATTCCCAGTGGAGTTCTCGCTGATTGTGGAAGATGTTGAGTCCCGCACACCTGCTGAGCCGCATGGGAGCTCTCCGTGGTGCTGAGAAAGCTGAGGTGTCTCCGCGCAGAGGGCAGCTGTTGGGAGCTCTCCGTGGTGCTGGAAGCAATACTCTTCTATAGGGAATTTGAGGGGAAATTGTCCACAAACAGCTCTAAGGATCATTATCGCTCTACAGGAGGGCTGCGATGAAAACAGGGTGGCAAGCTGTGGAGGATTTGCTGGATGAATGTCCACCCTAAAAACGAATGACCACTTTCACATTTGCTCTTATTCTGTAATGTCAATTGATTTAGAATGCTTCATTTATTTACTTTTCTTCCTGGTGGTGAGGGGGAAAGGTAGATGCTCGTACTAATTACAGGAAGTATGTTATTGTCCATCTGAAGCACAAACAGAATAAAAGAGCCGCAATTCATTTATTTCACAAACATTTGTTGGGCACTTTTAATATGCTAGGCAATGTGCTAGGTGCTGAGCCTTGGGCAAACTTATAGCTCACGCAGGAATCAGGTGAGCTGTGACTCCAGGACAGCTGCTTTTTGCTCTAACAAATGCTGATGTCTGGTGACTGACAACTCTGGACTTCAGATAGTAGTTGTAGCCAAGAAGAGACCTGAGAAGTCGTTCTGGGAATGCAGGGGCGCCCTTCGTGACTTCTATAAATCGAATGTGAATATTACAGTACAGAAGCATTGTGTGGCTTGAGGGGGTTCTAAAGAAGCAGAGGCCTCCACAATTCTACATGAACTGAATCTCCATCTCTGTTTTTTAAAAAAATTATCTTCAAGCTTAGGCTTAAATCAGCTTCCTGCTGGGATCTGGCTCCCCCAATTTGCGCAGGGGTCTCTGCACTGATTGCCCTGAGGAGTAGGCTGGGAGAATGCCTGATGCTGATGTGTTCATGAAATGATGCACCTGGCAATGTGATGGTGATATTTATACAGCACATATTATATTCTGTGATTTGTTCTGAGTGCTTTACACATATTATTTAATTATCACAACGACCTTTTGAGGTAGGTACTATTATTATAACTATTTTATAGATCAGGAAAATGAGGCACAGAGAGGGTATATAACTTGTCGAAGGTCACACAGCTAGTAAGTGGCAGAGCCAGGATTTAATACCAGGTAGTCTGCTTCCAGAGACCATTCTCTTAATCACTGTACTATAAAAAGCTGAAGATTACAACTTCCTAAGAAGTGGTTACATGTTCCCTGAAGTAAAAAAAAGTATCCAGGTAGTTGATTCTCCCCTCTTCTTATGTTCTTCCTATAACAAATGTGTCTCACCTCATTTTGCAGACTGACTTCTAAGAATGACACGCCTAATGCCATTTCTGAAATTTTACTTACCTTTTAGTCAGAATTTTACCAAACAGTATTTCTCCTATCATCCTGGAAAATGTATTCATCTATTTTAGATTACTTTTTATCAGTCAAGATTCAGATCAAAAAATTTATTTTCAGAGAAGCTTTCCCCGACCATCCAGTCTAAAATGGTCTTCCTTTCCCCAGCCACTTTTCATCACATCCTATGGTTTTGTTTTCTTTACAGTAGTTATCACTCTTTGAAAGTATCTCATTTGTTTGTGTGCTTTATTGCTTTTTAGACATCATCTCTACTAGAGTATAAGGTACATGAGTACAGGAGATTTGTTTGTGTTGTTTACTGCTGTATTTCCTCTACTTGAAATGAGATATGATCAATAAATGAATTCATACCCAAGAAGAGTTTGGTAGACTCTAGGAGGAAAATCCAGAGAGAAGACAAACGTTAATAAAGTCCTTTGAATCAAGAGAGATATGTAAGAGCAAGTATAAATGGGGAAAAAATTCAACATACGGCTTATACAAAGAGATCTGGGTGGGGGACCACTTCCAATCAACAAGGGCCACTGGCTCTGGGGAGTCAAAGCAAAGAGGTATTGGTAGCTGTATTTGTGAGCCTGGTATGTCTTATCCTACTACCAGAGTTGTTCTGCATGTTAGCTCACATTGGAGATTGACATGAAGGAAGATGGGGTGTGGTTTAGAAGAACGAGATGGTTATCCTGATCCATGAAATTGTCACCTATTTTTCTTTACTTTTCTAGGAAAAGAATGTGAACTCTTTCTTTTCCCCAGATGCCTACTGTAGAGACCTCACCCATCCCCAGCAACATGGTCTTCTCATGCTTCTGGCCTGAGCAGCAGGCCCGAGGGGGTGAGATCATCAATTTTCAAAGTGACCTACACTTGTTACTTGAATTAGAAGATAAATTGGAGAAAAGGTGATGGGGCATGGAAGAGCAAAGTAGAGAGTTAATATTTAAAAACTAAGAATGTGAAGCTATTGATATATTTGGATTCTTCAGAGATGATTTATCCATATTTGGTTGATTTTCTAGACTTCTAGATAATTTTCTTTCCAGTTTTTGGCATTGATAGTGCCTGCTTACTCACTTACCAGAGGCTGCAAAGTAGAGAAAAGACTTGAACCAGTTAATTCAGAGTTTGGAAGCAGATGCATCAGAGCATTTGGTGGGGGAAGAGGTTGATTCCCTGGTCCCCATAGTTACATGCTAGATTTTCATATTTTGAGATTTTCTTAGTCAACAATTGCCTAAAATCTATTTTCACCACCAATGTGCATAGGGCATTAATCACTGAAATCTGTTTCTCACAGTTACGCTTCACAGAGGACTGTGGTTTGCTTCCAGAGCAGCCTTTGGTGCAAAACTTCTGTTTGCCGATGTCTGCATATGCCACACATCCAATGGGGAGTAAAGAATGGGGAGGATGGGAAAGCCTTTTCAAGGGACTGGAGACATGGGGAGGGGGATCAAAGAAGAGAGCTACTGATTGGAAAGAGGAGGGAGAAAGTAGGGAACTGAAACTAATTTCCATGAAAAGAAATCAGGGCATGAAGGAACTGGGGTTGGATCCTTTTGATGGATACTTTTTAGGTTACAGAGAGGAAGAGAGAAGTGTACAGCTATGGAAGCCAGAAGGCTCTAGATCTGAATCCCTTCCCTGAACCTCCTTTCCCAACCTTATAGAATTTTTCCAAGTATTAAATGAGATAATATATGTGAAATGTCTGGCACAGAATAGTTGCCAAACAAGTAGAAATTATTATGTGTTTTGTAAGTGCCCAAATCTTCTTTTTTAGTCATTTCTCACATACCTATTGAGAACTTTAAAGTGTCCAGAATGATTAAATAGATGTGATCTCTGTCCTCCTGCAGTGCAGAACTGTCTTGTGAAAAAAGGAGCAGTAGTAATCTTTAGGACTATTTCTTAGTGAACTATTACTATCACTCTGCATTCACCTAAAACCTACTCTTTTCCCAGCCCTTGCCTGCTTTGTAGGAAGAGAGTATAGTTGTAGGAAGAAGGGCAAGTGGACTTAAGAAGGTTTCAGAATGGGATAGAAGGCCAGTCTGAAGGCCAGACTGGGATAGAAAAAGGGAAGGAGGAAAGAGCCTGATTTATTTATTCAGCAGACACATTTAGTCTAGCAGCAAAATCTTAGCCCAAGCAATGGGCTCTGGTGGAACTTCCAGGTTAGTGGGGGTGTGGCATGAGAGAGCGAGAAAGCAGGAAATTACTAACATGCAAGTTCTTGAGGTTGTGGGCTGAAGAGGGGAAGATCGAGTAGATGAAGACTGTGGAGAGGGAAGAAAAAAGGGAAATCACAAGTTACAGAGAGAGTGGCTCAAGCAGTGGATTAGGAAACTGAGCAAAGAGCTGGGGGCGGCTGAGTGGTATCAGGAAAGCAGATGGTGATCCTTGAGAAGGAGGGTGCAGATGGCAGTGGTGGCGAGCAGGCAGCGTGGGGTGAAGAACAGTCTCAGCTCGGCCACTCCAGGAGGGGAGAGGCTGGAACACAACTCCCCATGCTGGATGAGCTTCGTGACTCATCTGGTCCCCAATGTGGCATCTGACGAGGGTACCAGGAGGCAGGATGTGGGAGGCTACACGGTTCTGTGTGGTGGGCCTTGGAGGTTAGACATGAACCTCAAGCAGCCAGAAATTCCTGGTGAGGAAAGAAAGCTCTCCCATCAAGAAAAGAACACAAGAGCCCTGCTATATCTCCCAGGTTAAGTTCCTGCTGTCTGACCTTGGGTGAGTGATTTGATTGCTCTTGGACATGGTTTTCTCATCTGTAAAGTAAAAGGGTTGGGTTAGGTGGTACTTAAAATACTTTTAAGCTCTACAATTCTATGATTCTGAGAAACATATGAAGGTCTGGACTGTAGAGGACAGAGTAGACTTATTTTTATACTACTACTAAAGTTATGTGTGAAGAGTAACTGTGAGGAATGCTGATTAATTCCCTATGCACAGTGGTGGTGAAGATAGATTTTAAGCAATTGTTGCCTAAGATGTTCAGAAGAGGAGGATTCTGGATTAATGTAATAATGTTTCTAAACACTGGAGTCATCCAATGATGATTTGAGTTACTTTGTAAAGTAGTGAGCTCCCTGTTGCAGGAAATGATTCATCACAGATTGATTGATGATATTTTTCAGGTTGTTAATAAAAGGAATTCCTCCCTCTGCCCCCACCTTTAAGAAATATTATGAAACATTATGCTTTCCTGCAGACTGATTGAGCATGTGATTAAGTGGTAAATGGTGGTGAATCCCAACATATATTTCTCAGAACATGATGTTTTTCATATTAATAGGTCTCCTGTGGGGGAAAAGAGGTTTGTGGTAAAATAACTTTGGAAAACACTGGATTAAAGAATGTTAAGCAAGCTTCTTTTCTGGATTCTCAGAGACAAATATATTAATGTGCATTATGAGTTTTCTAAACATATTTGACAATATAGTGTTTTTCACAGAGTATCTGATAGGAATAGTGACCTCCTCAACTCACTTGGAGAAACATCGCTGTAAGCGATAGTCTTATGTTCTGAGTCCTTTGCCCCTAGAAAGAAGGCATCACAAATTCCCTGTTGTGCTGGGCTAGGTCTGATGATGAAGCCTCATTTGGGGCTTAAAGCCCTAGGGGAGGAGGTGGGACCCTGGATGACACTGTTAGACCTGCCTCAGCTGGTGACCTTAGATGAGTGCTCCTTGTGTCTCAGTTTCCCCATTTGTCAAATGGAGGGGACATATTTTGAGTCCAATCCTTTTTAGAGGTGAGGTGTCATGATAGAGTCTAGGGTAGTACCTATGGCATTTGAATTTGAATTTGAATCACCTGGGCATCTTGTTGAAGCGCAGATTCTGATTCAGCAGGTCAGTGAGGGCGGGGCCCGAGACTCTGTGTTGCTAACACACTCACTCACAGGCTGTGGTGTTCTAAGTGCTGCTGTGGCCACACACAGAGTAGTGAGGGTCAGGAATCCAGACAGCATGGCTCTGATCAGGAGCATCTTGTCTTACGGAGCAGCAACAAGCTTTCTGGTGTCACTACTTTCCCTGGAGATCTGGTCTGTGTTTTTGAAAGGTATTATTCATGTGGGAAAATAAACCAGGCATCTCTCCTGGGTCCCTGTGGGGAGGTTTGCCATGGGGCCCTCCAAGGGAATCCCTCTTCCTCTTCCACTTCCCCACCCCCACTGCCTACGGCTCCCCAGTCAGTTAAGCTATTTTTTGAGTTTGAGTTAAAATCATTTCAGACATATTTTTAACTGCGTCCTGTTCGAAAAGCTGTTAGCATTTGGCAATCATTCCATCCTCAGCTTGAATCCTAGGGAGGGTGTTTCTTTCTTTCTTTTTTTTCCACAACCGGGCAAAAGTATATCATTTAAAAATAGTCCTAGTGCGTGGGTCAGGGAGAATGGTTGCTGGGGATGGGGATGGAGACGAGGCGGGCTGTGGACTCCACAGAATCATCACTGCTGGGGCTGCCTTTCCTGCCTGCTTGGGAAGCTGGGCTGGCTTTCCTGTAAAGGGGTGGGGACGGTGTAGGGCTGACCAGCAGAGGGGGAGAGAGACGATGGGAAGCAGGGGCTGAGGAGGGTACGGGACAGCATGCCTTAGAACTGGGCCTCAGAACTGAGCCATAAGCAAGGTTGCCAGGAATGGTAGCAGAGTTGACATCTTTCCTACCCACGTTCCTAGGATATTCTAGAGCCAGTACATTACCACTGCCATTATTATGAAGCTTTTATTAAGGGCCTCCTGAGAGTAGTGCCCAGGGGAAGTTGTTTTATTTTTCATTTAACAAACACTTACATAGCCTTTACACTGTGACAAGCACTGTTTGAGTGCCTTAAACATATTGACTAGTTTAATCCTCATAACAGCTCTATGAGATAGGTTCTATCATGATCCCATTGTATAGAAGAAGAAACTGAGGTTTAGAATGGTCAAGCAACGTGCCCAGTGTCCTGAAGCCTTTATGTGGTAGAGCTGCCGTCCAGCCTGTGCAGTCTGGAGCTGGAGTTCATGCCCTTTGCCACTACACTGTGCTGCTTCTCCCAGGGACGTAGGTCCAGCCCTCTTGGCACTCAATCGGAAAGTGGCTATGCCAGCCCAGTCTGCTCTTACCTATCTGGTGGGAGGAATGAAGTTTAAAACAGACAAGAACTTCCATCATAAATGGAGAAAGTGATTTTTTTTTTGAAAGCAACCATCAAGCATTAATAGGTAACTCCCTGCCACTGAAACATTCAAACCCATTAACACTCCAAATATACCTGGACCATGTTAAAATTTGGTCCCCAAGCAGGAAATTCTAGAACTGCTCTAAAAATTATCAGAGTAGGAGGAAATAGTTTCCTTCTCAGTTTTTTTCTTGTAAAGTTTTTTGGTGACATATTCTGTCATCATCAGTCTAGCCAAGTTGCTTGCTCCTGGGTGCTCAGGGGAAGGATGACTCAGGGATACCATTCCGCATCCTAGCCAGGATCTCCCTGAGGCTGGAGTACTGTCCCGAGGGCTCTTTCCTCTCAGCTGGCAAAAGGCTGCTGAATTCAGGGAGGTGGCTGAGAGGCTTCCACTGGTTGTAAGCCCCTGAGAATATTTTATTTCCATGAATTAAGCAGGAAAGGAAAATACGAGTAGAGAGCTCCCCACTGGAGTTGGAAGTTGGAGACTTTTGGCCTTCCCAGGAGCTAGCCTACCCTGGTGGAAGGGATGCCTGGAGTTAGAAACATTCCAAGGGCACTAACCTCCTGAAGGCCAGAATGCTCAGGCTCCCCTTGGGCTTATGCCCTTACAGGCCTGCAAATCTCACATCCATTTATTCTCCCTCCATGCTATGCCAGAACATATTTCTCTGGATGAGGTACCCCGCTTTCACAACTTGGGGGGTGCTGCTGTTGGCTCCCCAGGACTCACTGCTGGCCTTTGTCCTCTTACTGGATTGCAGGGACAACCCCTTCTGTACCAATTCTCTCCTTGAAGATGCCAGGCCCCTATGTGGTACTGTCTGCACTGCACGGTGCATGCCTAATAACACTAATTAATAAGCAGTCACTTATTAATAACACTGGAAACATCATCACGTAGGTGACAGAAAGTCAAATAAACTCCAGTAGGCCAGCAATGCAGCACAGCCCTTGGTGGAGGAGAGGAGAGAAGAGTGCAAAGGATCTTTGCAAGGGGCTTTGGACAAACTACTTTGAGCCAATGGCATTTGAGGCTGAATTTGGAATCTGCTCAGGAGCAAGGCATGTGGGGACCTGAGACCTTGACTCCACTGAAGTGCTGGCTGGGGATTAGAGGAACTGTCTAATGCCCGATTTCTAGGGACTTGGTCTTGGTTTGAGCAGCCCTTGATATTTCCAGGGTTGCTTGGGGTAGAGCAGTGGGAACTCAGAAAGAAAGGACAGTGTGTACACCCAGTTAATGGGTGAAGAAGCTGAGGCCATTGACCATGAGCATTGTTTTCCAAAGATTATTGAAAGAGTCAGTAAGTAAAAGAAAGAACCCATATGGTGAAGCTAAAAACCTCCTAGCCCAAGCCACTCCTGAAATTCATACATCAAGAGTCATTAGGGCAACAGGAATGTATATGTTAAGCCTGTTTATCTATAACTGATTTGTTGTCATGCTGTTGAGTCGATTCCAACTCCTAGCAGCACTGTGTACAGCAGAGCAGAACCCTGCCCAGTCTTCCGATTTTATAGGTATAGTCTTATTTATAAATATGCAATTGCAACATTTCAATAAATAGGATAATAAAGCTGACTTTCTGTGAAGATTAAATGAGATAATGCATGCCAAGTGCTTACCTTAGTACCTGGCAGGTGGTAATATTGCTAATAATCAGGGCTGATAGCTGGTATGCCCTGGTAGGGTCAAACCAGTTGCTTATGGCCAGCTTCCAGTTTGATTGGTTGCTGCCTGTACAATCTCAAATATTAAATATTTCGAATTCTACTCTGATAATGATAACTGATACTCTATTGTAGACTTTCCATGTGCCATTTACTATTATAGGGGCTTTTGATATAATTGTCACAGGAAACGTTTGAGGATGGTACCATTATTATTCCTGTTTTACAGCTGAGAAAACTGAGGCTTGAAATGTTGATAACTTGGCCAAGGTCTCATGGCTAGCAAATGGCGGAGCCAGGATTTAAACCCAGACGTCCACTTTGCAGAACTGTGGGATCTTAACCACAATGCTGTCAAGGAGAGAGCCAGCAGGGTGACTTGTGGTGGTGGTTATTATTATTATTGTCATCCTCATTATATTGACTTGACTTTTTTCCGTAGAATGTCATGGACAACTTGTCCTTTTGATTGGTAATGAAGTTGTTCCTTGCTCTATCCTGAAAGCACCAGTCTGGCACATTGGAGAAAAGCTGAGATACTCCTGCCCCATTTTGTTCTCCTTCTGAATTAAGTGAAGGCAGTAGCCACACAGATGAGGGAAGGAAGGCAGGCCCACAAGGGAACCTGCTAAGCTAACGGACTCTGATGGTGGCCCTCTCAGCCCAGGACAGAGGTGTGAGCAATGGAAGACCAGAGTCCCTGAGTCTGCCCCCACTGAGTCTCCCTTTAAAAACATCAGTCCCATTGCTGACATGGCACCATCCCTTGGGCAAACACTTGATGCTGCTTTTGTTTTTTTAAACATTGGCATCTGAGCTAACAACTGTTGCCAATCTTCTTTTTTTTTCTGCTTTTTCTCCCCAAATCTCCCCAGTCCATAGTTGTATATTTTAGTTGTGGCTCCTTCTAGTTGTGGCATGTGGGATGCCGACTCAACATGGCCTGATGAGCGGTGCCATGTCTGCGCCGAGGATCCCAACCAGTGAAACCCCTGGGCCGCTGAAGCAGAGCGCGCGAACTTAACCACTCGGCCACGGGGCTGGCCCCAGATACTGCTTTTTTCTTACGGTTACATTACATATCTGCAAGGAGACCTGTCTAATTGTCTTTGATGTTGCCTTTCTCTGCTATTGTGTACACGGCCACCCTCATAAATCCGGAGCTATCTGAGGGGACGCTGGATCCTTGAGAACAAGGAGAGTGTAATTAGCTAAAATGCTATGGAGGAAAGGGATAAAATGAGCCCAGAAATTTCATGATAAAAGGCAGGCTAGAAGGATACAGGGGAGTATTTGAAAGATAAATAACGCTTAAGAAGCCCAAGAAACTACCAAACGGAATAAAATGATAACAAGTATATTCAAAATACACAAGGTAATGTAGGTTGGAAAGCAAAAAAGCTAAAAACAACTAAATGATAGTGGCTATAGCAATACCCTAGTAAGCTGAAATATTAAAAGTGAAATGATGAAATAAGGGAATGCTAACTATAGGGGGCAGTCCAAAGTTAATAATCTGATGCAGGGGCAAAGGCAGCCCTTTGGGCCGAGGTGGCGGACATTTGTTAAGCATTTCTGTGGGAAAGGTGTTCTGCGTGTATTTTATCATTTAATTCTCGCCACAATACTATGAAGTAAGGACAAGTATTATCTCCATTTTATAGGTGAAACTGCTGAGACTTGGAGAGGGGAAAAAACTATTTGAGTCATATGGAATTTAGGTGGGCAAGTTGGGACTGGAATCCAGGTACATGTCCTAACCTCTAGCGTGTCCTGCAGATGTGCAGTGGACATCTCAAGCAGATGTCCTTCCAAGGCTGCTGTTTGCTGGAGGAGCCCCACGGGAGCTGACATCTGCAGGGCAGTGAGTTCTGAGGTTCCCCCTTCGAGCTGATGCCCTCATAGCCTCTGGGCCTCTTAGGTCTTTTCCTGCTGTTCCCAAAGGTGAGTCTGCAAATGCCCTGACTGTTCCCAATGTCCTGCTGGATCATGGCGGTTCCTTTACATGGTTCTTCCCCCAGAAGTTCCAGACAGCTTACCCAACCCCATGTACTAGGTCTTCTGAACTTCCCTTCCACCTTCTGACAACAAGTAAGGTGCACGGGCTTGAAGGAAGGCCAGGGAAAGAGGATAGAGATCAGATGGCCAGGGCAGTTTAGGTCTAGCATAAACTGGTGGAACGTGAGGTGTCATGCATGAAATTAATCCATTAAGGCCTGCTTGTTTGTATTTCTATCTATGCTGGGTACCATGAAGGTAGTGAAGAAGGGGACACAAAGAATCATAAGAAAATGAGATTATGATCCGAAAGGTAAAACAGACTGAAAAGTAGACTAGTAATGCTGGAATTGCACGTGTCTGTCCAAGCACAGCCCAAATGCCACTTTAGTTCACCAAGCTTGCCTTCATATTCCCCATCTCCAAATCAAAATTTATCACTTGCTTCTTGACAACCCCATAGAGCTTTCTTTACTCTCTCATGATTCTCATGCTCTCATGATGTTACTTCCCCCTTGCTTTACAGGAATATACCTCCGTCTCCCACCAAAGCATAGTTGACTCCTTGGGGCAGGGAACTTGATTTACTTGTTTTGGTTCCTGTGAGCACCATCCCTGGTCCACATGCCATCAAAATTTGCTTGGCTGGGTAAGTGCTAGGATGGCTGGAAGGATGTCCAATAAAAGGTAGAAATATAAGAACAACTCTCCAAGGAAGGGAGGCCATATAGCGCTACGGTTGAGCTGGCAGGCTCTGAAGTTGGATAGACCTGAGTTCAAATTCATTCTTGATGAATGACTGTGTGACATTGGGGACCCTCCCTAAAGCTTTGATTTCCTCAACTGTAAAATGGACCTCAATTGTCAAATAGCACCATCCTCACTGGACTAAATGAGATGACCCACGTGCTGGCATATGGTAAGTACTCAACAGCGGTTAGTGGCTATTCCTGCCACTGGTGCTGGCTGGAAGAAGGATGTGCCATGCAGCCCTTAGAAAGGGAAGGCAGGAGAAGAAAGGAGGTGAGGCTGCTTACCCATTGTAAGGTACCAGGGCCTGATGCTGAATAAAACCTTGTGTTTGGTGCCACCGACTGTCATCTCTTGTTTAGGCTTGACTGGGGAAATATTTCCATGGACATTGACTAATTTGTCAAAACTGGCAATGGATTTTGAAGGGTTTGGGGGTACAGCAGAAGTACCTAGGCCCTGAGCTCAGGGTTCGAACCACAGAAGGAGCCATCCTCTTGATCCACCACACACCTGATCTCTGCCTCTGTCTCTCTCAGCTCGCAGCCCTTGAGGATAGAGTCGGCTGTGCTTCTGTCTGTCTTCACCGCCAGGAACCCTTGGAGGGGAAACCCCATTTGTCACCTTCATTTCATGTCCCCAGCCCTTGCACGGTGCCTTGTCCTAAGCAGGCAAAGTACTTGCTGAAGGAATGGATTTGTGTCCTAGTTACAGCCTAACCTCTACCAAATGCTCAAGGATTGCTCTGATTTTTCAAGGAGGAGGGACTACTTGGGGAAACTGAGGCACACTTCTAGGTCAAGGTCCTCTCCACTGCCTCAGTCTGCAATGAGACACATGCATCTTCAGCGGTGGGGAAGTGGCTTCGTCTACTGAAGCTGTAAATGAGGATTTTGTCTTTATTTTAATTCTTGCTCCAGTTCTGGCAAAGAACCTTCCCCAGGCTGAGGTGAGGGGATAACTGAGCCCCTGGCTGCCTCTCAGTCTTAGGGGGCTGCAGAGTACCTCTCCCGGATGATATCTTCTCAGCTGTTTGCAAAACAGTCAGGGAGGAGGTGAAGCCCTGAGCCAGGCAGCCTGGCTGTCTCTTTAAATGCTGGGGTCTGTGTGGGAGAGGGAGGGGCCGGCTCTGGAGTGAGTGAAATTCCTGGGCTCCTCCAGCAGTCTCAGGCTCAGAGCTCAGCCCTACACATCTCCTCTCGCATGCAACTCACTGAGAGGGAGAGGCGAGCGTGTCCTCCTCTCTCCCAGCTGCCAGCATCTCCAGCCACCAAGGACCTGCTTTTCGCACCTCCAACACCCCCCTCCCTTCTTCCCCACCACTCCCTCTCAGAGAGAGAGAAAAAGAAAAGGAGAGAGAAAGATTCTGGAATTTGAACCTTCCCAAAGAGGAAACATACCCAGCAAACTCAGTTGATTAAACATCAAACAAACAAACAGATCCCAAATCTTCTGTTCAACGGGAAAGGTAAGATTTGGGGGGAAAGGAAGGCAGGCAGAATGTGAAACAACTCAAGGTTCTTGATCGTTCTGGGGAGAGGTTGCTCCTGAGAGGGTAGAAGTTTTCAGTTGGGAGCAACCAACCTAGATTTTTTTTTTTAATGCTGGATCTGAGAGCATCGGCTGACCGTGGGAATGGCTTTTCAACTGGCTTTCTCTTCCTTCAGTTTCTCCTGGAAGTTGGGTCCTTTTGCTCCAGATGTTGGAAAACTCAGAGAATGTTTTATCTTTTCTTTTTTTTTTTTTCTGTCTTTCCCCTATTTGCTTGGCTTGTTAGTCTGAAATGATGTGTGCCCATCATTTCATTTTGGGCAGGATACTTTTTTGGGCATTTTGTAGCCACTTTTCCCCTCATTATTTTTTGGGGGAAGGGGCTGGTTCAAATAAGAAAGAGAAGAAGAGACGCTCTGAGGATCACAAGAAGACAAAATTGAATTGAGACAGGGATTTCCTTAGCTGTTGAGGAATTGAGGTGTGTGTGTGAGTGTGGGTGGGTGTGAGTGTGTTTGAGTGTGATTTTTTTTTTTTGGAGGGGGTGTGAGGAGGAGGTTCTTGAACCTGAAGATTCAGGTTTGGACTCCTGCTATCTTGTCGTGAAGGTGGGCACACTCGGAGAAGGTGAAAAGGGAGTGTGTGTGAGTGTGTGTTTGTGCGCGTGCGTGTGTGCACTCCTGTTTGGATCCGTTACAGGGGAATCTTCCTCCTCTGCTTTCCATTTGTTTATATTAATGATTTAGTAGCAGGCTTGCTTGAAAACTTCCACTCTGTGTAAGCACTGTGGGTTTTGCAAGCTCTCAGTGACCTTAGAGGCTTGTTCGATGTATTTTTTTTCAAGGCATTGTGTTGTACCCAGAGTTTCGGCTCTTTCCCTCTCTCTTTTTTAACCACAAAACTTAACTGCTTTAGAAACATCATCCGGATGACAAGGAAAAAAATCTGTGCCCCCCACCCCCCATCCCTTCCTAGGCCAGTGATGTAATACCAACCTATGGGCTCGGCTGCTTTGCAGGTGACTTACCCTGTGACTACTTGTTAAAAAAAATAAATTTCTCCCTTCCTCCATTAAATGCCTTCCTCTTTTGATCTGGATGTAGAAATATCATCATGCAGTGAAAAAATTATATTTTTGCAAACCATTTTTGGGGGTTAGGTAAGGCAGGATTCCTCTCCCCTGATCATTATTTAAAAATATGTTTTTTTAATGCAAAGGTCAGAGATCATCCAGAGGTAGCCTAGGATGGAGCAAGACATGGTCAGACCAAATAGGAGAGAAGAGCGGAGCTGTCCTCTCCCCGCTTCCTCCGGTCATTCCCGCTTGGGGAGATAGTTTTCTTTTACCACCAAAATCCAACCCACCGTTAATTCTTTCTCTGCCCTGGGTCCTGTGGATGGCCCTGGGAGAGAGAGGGGCACTCTTTGTCACACCTGGAGGACAGTGTAGTTTCGGGGGTCAGATGACCGTTTGCCTTTGTGATGAAGGTTCCAATGGAAATTTGAACTCCCAGCGCGCTGGGTGACTCTGTACTCCGGATAGTGTATCTGGGGGCACCCGGAGGTTAGGTCTGGGGAGCCTGAAGAACTAGCCCTTTATGAATTTGCTGTTCTGGGTTGAGCCTCCCTTCATCATTCAAGGGCTTCTGCATCGCCTTTCAAGTTAAAATGGTCCCGCTGGTTATGATGGGCAAGTTTACCTAAGGGCTACTGGGTACGTGGTGGAAGGATGGAGGGGAGAGAGGCATAGCAAGGCTGGTATTTTTTCAATCTTCTGGCTTAATTTGCCTAAGTCATATTGGGGCAAACGATATTTCAGATGGGTGCTGGTTGTGCAGAGATATCCCTATTGTTTGAATTTTTTTTTTTTTTTTGTTTGGGGAGTGGAAAGTAAGGGCTCTTGGCCCATTTTCTGCAGCCCGGGCTTCATCCTGTGAGCCAGTCTTCCTTCTGGAAGAGGGGGAAAACGCTGGATGCTGGAAGTTCGCTATTAAAGTGAGCAACAGGGCTGGGTTAATTTTTTTTAAGACAACCAGACTGCGCGAATGCCCTTTTCTGGAGCTTTCCAGCCCTTTCTAGTGAAATAATAATTTAAAAAAATTACCTCTTAAGATGAGGGGGCCAGAAATCAAAGGGATTCTAGATTTTGAGAGACAGCTACGTCTTTGCTTCTCTGGTAGCTCCCTGTTATTCATTATTGGGGGTATGACGGGGTCTGGCCTCCTTTTTTGTTGATTTCTTTTTAATGCTGCGTTTCTACTGAATATGTTGATGATCTGCTGCTTATATAAGGGAAGGGATGTATCGAGGTGGATTGATGCTTGGGGTTTGAGATCGGCTACTGAGATTGGGTGGCGGTTGGTGTGTTTGTCGATGTGCATGGTAGGAAGGTCTTTTCTTTTGGGTGGTGGGGGACAAGGGGATGGTCGGAAAATGGTACATGAGGTGCTACAGCAAATGGGGACATGAGGGGAGACGGAGGTGAGGTCAGAAGTCACCGGTTTGCAGAATTTCTGTCCTGCATCCCCCTTTCTCTCGCTCCTTGGGAAAAAAAAATCCATTATCTCTAAAAACACATTATTCTTCAATTGGCCTTTTAGAGAAAAAAAGAGAGGGAGAGGAGGGGTTAATTTGGTGAGGGGGCTTGGTCGTAATTAGCCCACTGCTGCAAAACTGAGATAGAGAAATCCATCGGCACCAGCTTTGGGGGCACAGGGAGGCAGCGGAGAGATGGGGGTCGGGTTGTCAGTCGTGGATGAACAGTGGAGCGGTGGGGTTGGCGTTCGGGTATTGTGTGTGTTTGCGTCTCTGTGTGCGTGCAATTCTTTTCCACCCCACTACCAATCTCACCGTCCGTCCTCCCCCATTCTGCCATGCTCTTGCCTTCTATTTCCATACACCCCTCTCCCCATCCCATTCCCCCCTTCCCCCTTCCCTCTAGCCCTTTCCATCTCGATGAGAAAATTCTGATTCTGATGGCTCTGCGGCTCTTTTTTTTTTTTTTTTGCAACACAACAGTGGTGCGATGGCCTTTCCTATATGCCACACGGATGCAGCTTTCTGATAGGAGGGCTAAGTCGGCACATCTACACACGCACTTGCACACGCTCTTGCACACGCATTCTCTCTCACATGGACACAGGCAACCAAGGGCTCGATTTCGTTTGGTTTCCTTTCCCTCCATGGCTCTCCCCACCCCTACCTCCACCATGGCTCCTTTCCACCCATCCTCATACGGGGAATGCAGTAACGCTATCCACATCTTCTCCCCACACGCTCTCTTCTTTCTTCTCGCCATTATTCTTTCTCGAAAGCTGTGGTGTGTCGCAGTTCATGGGATTAGCATGTTGGAGAGTCTTTGCGGGAGGGGACCTCATGAGAGGGGGGTTGAAATGGGGGTAGATGACATTAATGATTTTTTTGTGTGTGTGCCAAATAAGCACCCGGTGATAATGATCCAATTTAACCATCCGTGTAATATATGTTTGCCGCACATCAGAGGAAGGTTATATGGGGAAAGCAGAGTCTGGACTGGGTTACCTCTGGGGAGATGTGATGCCTGGACAGTGGAGACACAGACACCCACCCCCTCACATATATGTAAGCTCTCTCTCACACACGCACACACACACACACACACACACACACACACGCGGCGAACACACACAGCTCTGCTCAGTGGACTGTGTCAAGCCAGAGGGCACTGCAGAATATCCTAGTGTTGTCGTGGTTCGTTGGGAGAATGGAGTGATGTCTTTGTCCTACCCAGCTCTCGCTCTACGGATGTCGTCTGGTCTCGAAATTCTTGGTGGCCTTTGTGTTGCCTTTTGGGTGGGGGCTGGAGGGGTGTTTGCGTTTTGTCAAAGCCAGTGTGCCTCCAATGGACAACATGGGATTGTCAACACTGTGCGTGCACTTCAAGCGGGGGGCTGCCTGCCTGTAGGTGCTGCGTGAGTGTGTTTGTTGGACCTGTATGTCAGACTGGCTCTGGAGAGGTGTGGGGGGTGACAGGGAAGGGAAGCTTACTTTCCCTCACTTCTGGGGGAGGAAGGCAAAAAGCGGAGGTGTTTAGTGGGGAAGAGAGGGCAATGGAGTTTTTGAGGTAGTCGTGAAGAGGGTGGAGGGGAGAAATCGCTCCCGTCTCCAGTGGGAAGCCTCCTATGAAATCCCCATGTCTCCCAAGCAAGCCGGTGGGCGGGTGTGCTCAGGGATGACTGGTGGGCGGATGCAGACTGAAGGGGGAGAAGGTGGGCGAAGTTGAGGGTTTTCCCTGACACCTCAGGAACCCTGGGCAGAGCGCGGGAGGATGGCCCTGCTCTCCCCGGCATCAGCCACCCTTGGGCGGCTTGGCCTTGTTGGAGGCTGCAGCCCCAAGGAGCTGAAATCGCCCTCAGCTGGGATAGCAGCCCGAGCCCCGTGCTCTCCTGGGCTCCGGCTGCCTTAACTGCCAGACGCCATTTTCCTTTCTCCTTTGGCTGAAGGTGTGTCCCTCTTTATTAGCAATTATAAATGAAATTGGGAAGTATTTTGCCTAAAAGGAAAAAAAAATCCTCAGGGCAAAATGCGGATTGTCCTATGTTTCTGATGTCTCTCTCCCTTTCTGGGGCTGACCTTGAGGAGTTAGGGAGAAAGGGTTACGTCAATGCCAGAGAAAGGGGAGAAGTGGGGAGTAGGAGGCCTCAGGGGCAAATTATTGTGCCAAACACAGAGAGGAGAATGCTCTTGGGATCCTGCGGCCACGTTCTCCTCATTCGACCCTTGTGTGTGGATGGGAGACTTGCAAAAGTGGACGCATCCCTTCTAAAGCTCGCCACCTGGAAATGTGCTGGCCTGGTGCATCTGTTCCCGCTGTGGTCAGGCCCTGTCTCCCCCAAGCATGCACCTGCTGGGGGAAGAGCAGCCAGCCACGCTGCAGCTCTGACCCTTGAGGGCCAGCCCTGGCTGCTCTGCAGATGACAAAGTGCAGCGCTGTGGCTGGGCCAGCCACAGGTGGCAGTACTGGGCTTAGCCAGGGTGTGTGTGTGGGGCCGGCTCCCAGCCCCTTCCTGCAGGTCTTTGCTTAGATGATGCCTCCTTAGAGAGGCCTTTTCTGACTTGGCTTTGTAAAATAGCCCCCTCACGCCAACCCCTGGCCACTTTCCAGTCCATTACTCTGCCTTTAATTCTAATCGGCTGGTCGCTACCTAATGCTACATTACATATTGAAGTGTTCAGGGGATCTTGTCTGTCTCGTCTCTGGAATGCAAGCTCCAGCAGGTCGGGACTTTGTTTTCGTCCATTGCAGTGTTCCCAGTGCCTAGGACATCTCCCGGCACACAGGAGGTGCTCAAGAAATATTTGCTGATCGGAGGAAAGGATTGTATGGGTTTGGTGTTGGGGTTCTCTTTTCTTCTCTAGCACCTTGGGGCCTCTCTTCTGGGAAGGCTGGACTGTGCCTCTGGCTGTCTGATCCCTGCCTGCAAGTCCCAGATCTGCTGGAGGAATTGAGAAGTGCTAAACTTTCCAGTTCAGTAGGAAGGTCTTCTCCATGCCTGGCTCAGAGTGACTCTGCCTTATTCCTGGTCCCTCTAATGTTAGTAATTCTCATCATTGTAGTAGTGGTAGTCGTAGCGACATAGCTACCATTTTTGAGATACTTAATACATACCAAGTTCTGTACCAATTTTTTTTTTTAGCATTCAGTATCTCATTTAATGCTCCAAACGACTCACTGCAGTTTACTATTATTACCTGCCTTGGACGGAGGAGGAGCCTGAGACTTAGACTTACCTAAAGTAACCTAGTAAAATGGCGAATCAAGGATTTGAACTCAGAACTGTCTTATTCCAGAGCCCAAGTTCATGACCTTTGTTTTATACTGTTAGAGGTAAAAGGAAGATGAGCCGTAATCTTGTTCAGTTCCATCAAGTATAGGGTAGGAAAATTGAGGCCTAGAGAGATTAAGTAGCTTGTCCAAAGTCATTTGCTAAGTTTGATCCAAAGACAAAGCTGGAATCCAGGTTTTCTGGCTGCCCATTAGTGTTCTTTCCGCATTGTCATGCTGCCTTGTGGGATGTGGGCCCTCTCTCAAAGGGGATTGTGCTCCTGGCTGCCTGAGGTCCCCTCTTAGTTCTCCTTCTTCCTCCATCAGAGGGGAGTGGAATTTTGGTGAGGTGGGTGGGAGTGCCTCTAATGAGGGCAGACTTGACTCCTGAAGAGCTGGAGGGAGACTGGAGAACACTGGTGGGCTGTACTCCAAGGTCTCTGGAGTCACTGGCTGCTGCTTAAGGTCACCCTCTGAATGTCCTGGAGGAAGAAACCCCAGTGGGGTGCTCCAGGTTCTCAATCCCACATTACCCTGCCTGTCAAGGTTATTCTTAGATGCAGTGGGGGCTCCATTCAGAGATCCAAGCACCTGATGTATGGATCCTGATGACCTGGGAGCTTGGGTGCTTCCCCCAGACTGGCTTAGCCCTTGTTTCTCAAGAAAGGGATGTGGGGGCCCAGATACTGGCCTCAGTGTGTTTCATTTCTGTTTCCAGAGGCTGGCTGGGGAGTGTGATATCACGAAATGTAGGTGAAGTGCTCATACCAGTCCTTCTGCTCCACCTGGAGGGTTGGCCTTGACCTTGAATCAAGAGGGGTTAGACATCCTAGCCAAGCATGTGTGTGTGTGTGTGTGTGTGTGTGTGTCTGTTTTGTGCAGGTCAGGGTGGTGGGGGAAGGGGGGATAGAGTAAAGTGGATTCTGGGGACCAGGGAAGCCTTACCTTTTGCTAGGACCTTGAGACAGGGCAGGAAGCCATTTCTATGTGACCTTGAGATGGGGTGACTGGATGCCCTGGTTTGTAGAGACAGTTCCCATTGAGGCCTTTGTTCTAGTGTAATTATTAACTCTCAGAAGTGTCCTGGTTTGGATGATAAAATATATGGTCACCCTTCTGTGAGATGCTATCACCCACTTTCTGTTAATGAGTAAGGAGATGAAAGGGGCATGTCTGAGAGGTAATCCAATTTTAGGGCAAGAAGGTGGCTGGGCGTAGAGCCTTCCCCAGAGAGACTTCCACTTGTCCCCCATTTCTAAAGGATTAAGACCTGAATCTTCTGACTAGTCCTCCTACCAACATGACTACTACTACTAACCTAACTACTCTTACTACAACTACTTTACTAGCCAACATCTGAGTCCTGACTATGTGCCAGACACTATGCTAAGCACTTGACATCCATTATCTCACTAAATCTTCCTACAGCCCTATGAGGTAGGTACTATTATCATCTCTGTCTTACAGAAAAGAACCTGAGGCCTAAAGAGGTTAAATAACACGTCCAAGGTCACGCAGGTAGGAAGTGGTGAGGTCTTGATTCAAACCCAGTGGGCCTGGTTCTGAAGCCTCTGGTCTTAAGTACTATGTCACACCACCTCCATGGGCCTGTCCTCTGGTCCCCCAGTCTGGGAACTTGACACTAAGAGCTGACCCACTTTCTGGGCAGTCTAGCTCACAACTCTGGGACCTGCTGAAGATGTTGCTGCCAGTCAGAGGTACTTCCGGCTGAGGGACAGGAAGCTGTGGGCTCAGCAGTGGTGCTGCTGGCCATCTTTTTGATGGCACTTTGGAAAGTCTGTTTCCTGTGGGATCTCTGTTACCTTCTTCCCTGCTTCAGGTTCCTTGTCAGAGGAGGGAGTGTAGGTTGTTTCGGATCGTGGTGGGTGCGCCGAAGGCAGAGAACCTGAAACCTATCTATCTCTGCTTTGCTCTGTGGCCCTGATCCCTGATGGGCCCACACTCCCCATGGCCCTTGCAGTAGGGCTGGCCCTCAGTGGGGGTTCCAGTGAATGGACAGTCCTCTAGCACCTGCCGTTAGCAGAGCATTGTGTTTTGCCATATTTCCTTTAGATGGATAGTGTCCTCATTTGTCTAACAAGGAAACCGGTGGTCAGAGGTTGAATAGCTTGTCTAGGACCACACTTTGAGAAATAGCAGACCTTGGATCCAAGCTTGGGTCTGACTCCAGAATTCATGCTGTTTCCTAAATCCTTGTACTGCCCTCCACCCTGAACCCTGGAAAAGAGGGAGTGGGAGCTGGAGCATCTAAAATGGAGATTAGAAGAGGAAATTCCCTAGGGGGAGGTCTTCAGATCATCTCCTGAGGTCTGAGGGTTGGAGAGAGTATTTTGAGCTCATTATCCTGGTTAGCTACCCCTGAGTTGCCTCCCTTTCTCCAGCGGGTGCAAGACAGCTTCTGACCTCTCAGTTGGACAAGTGCTGGTTCTATCTGGAGAGGAGGTGGGAGATGGGTCCATCCACAGCTTCACGGGTGGAGGCTGAGGGCTTCCTGAAGGAGATGCCACTTTCTCCATTTGAGCAGTGATATAGGTACTGACACCAAATTTCCCCTCCTTCCCCCTGTATCTGTGTCATAGGGTCAAGGTTAAGAAGGGATGTGTGGTCTCTCTGCCTAGAGACAAGGAGGAAGGATACACAGAGGGAAAATGCTAGGATCCCCCAGGCTGGAGGACTCTGGGGACAACAGGGGAACTTTTTCTTGGTTGAGAAGCAGGGAACAAGAGAAGAGCGTTTTTCTGACTGAGGGGATGGTCTGTGGCCCCCAAGCTGAGCTGCATTAGCTTCATTGCAGTCCCATTGAAGACTGTGTTTATTTTTCCAATAATGTGTTAATTAAACATCGATTTCCGGGTGGAGGAAAGGGAATTGGATTGCTAGAGCTAAATGGAGTGAGGAGGATGGGGAGCTGGTGAGAGGGGCCCCAAGCTGGAGTCAGCATTCTTCAGCATCGCCCCAGGAGGGGCAGAGGGGAGGCGGGGCTGCCTCTTCCCCTGGCTCCAAATTGGGAATTGCCACTTCCCCATGAGCCTTTAGGAGGCATCTTTTCTACCCCTTGGCTGCCAGGGTGGATACAGAGGGCTTTGCCGAACCTCAGTTCAAGGGGGAGAAACAATTGTTCCTCACCTTCCCCAGCATCTTTGATTTATTGAGTGCCCCTGTGCCAGACTTTGTGTTGGCATTCTACATAGGTTAGCTCTTTGGTTTTTAAAAGAAACATGGGGGCAGTGCTTTCATACCCCTACTTTGGAGATGAGGAAACTGAGGCTCAGAGAAGTTAAGGAGCATGTTCAAGAGCAAAGAATTGACAAAGGTTGGCAAGAAAAGGAGCCCTAGAGGAGTAGAAAGTATCTGAGGTCGGCAGAACAGCCACCAAGGGTCCACGCCACTCTAAAGGAAAAAAAGAAGAGAACGAAGCATCTAGTAAGCAACAGAAAGAACCGTTTGGGATATCGTCAGCTAAGATGGATTGAGTCTTTATTATGTGCCAGCAACTGTGTTAACTGGTTTGCACATAAAACTCTAAGGATTCAGTGAATAATTGTTAGGGAATGTTATTTCCATTTTACAGATGAAGAAAGTGGGGCTTGAGGAGGTTGACTAACTTGCCTGCAGTTGCGCGGTTGCTAAATGGTGGAGCTGGGATAAAACTTCAGTAAAGACGACTTGGGCATCTCTTTACAGCTGTGTTCTACTGTCTCACACCACTGAGGACATGGACACCTGCTCAGCAAGTCACCTATAACTTCTAGAAGATACAGACTTGGGGCTTTTAGGATGGGTCCTCTGACCAGATTCTGTGCCCCTGACATCTCAGGGTCTTACAATGTGAACCCCATTGTCCCTCCCTCTCTCAGCCCGCAGCAGCTCAGGCTGAGCCTCTGGTGGAGCGAAGGCTGTGCTGGGGTGCTTGTGGTGGTTGGCGCCTGCACTTGGGGGCTGGGAGCTGGGTGATGAGGGTAAGTTAGAGCAGCAGTTCTCAAACTTTGCTGCATGTTAGAATCACGATATTAAAATCTCCAACCCACACTGTGCTTCATACAGTTCAATCAGAATCTTTACGGATAAGACTACAGCATCAGTATATTTTAAAGCTCCTGAGGTGATTCTACCAGGCTTGCAAACCAGTGGTTCAGAACAGCCTCTGCTGCAAGCAGGTGTTGGCAGGCTAGACCAGCTTCGGTTTCCAGAGTCAGGTTAGAAGTGCGGAGGTAATTGGTTATACACACCTAATATCCAAGGGGGCGAAGCTTATATTGATCAGTTTTCTTCTCATTAGAATAGCAGCTTTCAGACTTTGGTATGCATCAAAATGTCTGGGGAGCTCTTTGAAATGTATATCCTCAGGTCCCCCTGTAGATCTGATTTAGGAGTCCTAGGGTGGGGTCTGGGAATCTGCATTAAAAGCAAGCACTTTCTGTGGCTGGATGAGGTCGTGAGATCCCGGGCCAGCCCCAGAGCCCACTTTGTTCCATGCACATACGTGAAGTGCTCTCTCTTTGGAGGGGTGGAAGAGTGAGGACAGAGACTGGTCTGTCACTCTGGGAGGTTTGGCCTTCTTTGCTCAGGAGTGGCTGTCCACTGGTGACACAAGACAGTGGTCCCCCTGGCCTGGGTCCCTGCTGCCTGCTCCAGGGTCTTGTTTAGTGCCTTGTGTGTGGGCAGCCCTGAGGGAGCAGAGGATGATCCCAGTCTGGAAATTCAGCAGCTCCTTTCTCAGGTTTAAAAAAATCAGAGTACATCTCTGCACAACTTGAGTGTTCGGAAGTCTGTCAGCAGCAACCGTCCTTAGTCTTCCCTGGGGATGGGCAAAACAGCTTCTCTGGGGCTCATTTTAAACTTTTCTTCTAAAGCTGTCAAAAAATAGAGAATAGTTGGAGACTCTCAGAGCTGGAAGGGACCTTGGTGATCATCCATGCCAACACTAATATACGATTCTTTTATTCATGCATTTATTCATCCCACAGATATTCATTGAACACCTACTATGTCCGGGCATTGTGCCAGGTGCTGGGAATACAGCCACAATCAAGAGAGACACTTGGTTTATCCCTCATGGAACTTACACTTGGGTGATGGGGCAAATATTAAACGACACAAAGAAATATGTAAGTGATGAGGAGTGCTTTGAAGGAAAAGTACTGGGGGCTCTGAGAGTTATGGAGACCTAATTTAGGATGCTAGGGCCAGGGGGAAAATGAGAGCTGAAACTGATCAAGTGCTCCATATATGCAGCCCCTATTGTGAGAATTTCATGTATGTCACCTCACTTAATCCTCGCAATGAATCTTGGAGGGAGGTACTGTTATTACGTCATAACCTTGTTGCAGATGAGGAAACAGGCATGGAGAGGTGCCCCAGCTGGGACAAAAACAGGCCTCTCTGAGCATCCTCCCCCCCTAACATCCCACCTCAGTGTGGGAGGGTGGCTTGGAAGAACTGGTCTTTGTTCTGAGAGCTGAAGGGTGGGGTGAGGGTGAGGAAAGACCAGAGGAGTTAAGAAAATGCTGACGGTCTTGGCCACATCTGGAACTCTTAGATGCCAAGCTATGTGTGAAATGCCTTACCAAAATTATCTCACCGGATCCCCAAAACAAGTGGGAAATGTAGGAATCCTTATCCCCTTTTTACAGGCGGGGAAACTAAGGCTTTGAGAGGTTAAGTTCACAAACAGTGGATATGCTGAATCCTGCCCTGTCTGGGCTGCTCGGACCTCACCTGTTGGGCGGTGCTAATCACAAGGAGTGGGTGACAAGGGGGTTCTCCCAGAGCCCACAGGCCTGCTTGGTCTGAGGCAGGAAAACCCAGAAGAAGGTGAACAAAAGGCCTCTTTGGGGCATGGCTGCCCCTCTGTGCTATAAGCAGTTGCCATTTTTCTTCCTTCTGGCAAGAGCCAGCAGGCCAACCTTCTTCTAGATCTGTTGACCGAGGACCCCACAGCGAATGCTTGCCCTCTGTCGCCTCTTCACTCCCCGACCTTTCAGCCCCGCCTGTTGCTCATGAGTGAGATGCTTGTCAACTGCAGTTCCATTCCTTCTTCTCTGCCTCCCTGAACACCCTCCCTGTGTCTTCACCTGCGGTCTCTTCTGCCTTTGAGTTGTGTGGTCCCTTTGCCCACCTTGAGCTGATCTGCACCGAGCAGATGTGAGTCGAGGTGGGAAGGACAGGGACTCAGGTCATGGACTTGGTTTAGAGCCATGAGAGAGAGGTAGGAAGATGTGAGAAGAGAAGGGCGATGCGTTAAGGGGGCATTGAGAAAACATTACATTCCTAAAGCGTGCCAGGACTTGAGAGTTCATTTCTTCAACATCCTCTCCCTGACCTGCACATGTAGACAAGTGCCCCATGAGATGGAGCTTCTCTATGCTCTGCCTGGATTCTTTTCCAGGCAGGACGTTTGGTTGACAGAATGGTTCTAGTAAGGGGTTGGGGGGGGGGGGGGGGGGGATGCCAAAAGTGGGCGGGTTAGCCTTTGGTCTGCTTTTCTCCAGGTCTTGGAGTAGTGGGGGCTGCCTCAATACTGGGTTCTGACTCTGATGAGGCTAAAACTTGAAGGCAATCACTTGACTTTCCGGAATTCTGGAATCAAGACAGAGAAGAGAAGGCTGGGAAGCTTTCTCTGAGAAGGGGCAGGCTGTGTGGGAGGTAAGAAGGTTGGCTTGTGTGTGGGTTGTGGCGTTTGGATGACAGTCACTCTTTCTTTTTTTGCGTGTGTGCTTTTTTTTTTTTTTTTTACAACAATTAACTCCTTATAAAAGTGACTTAAAGATTTTCTTCTTACCAAATAATATATGTTCATTATAGAACATTTAGAAAACACCAGAAAAAACAAAGTCTCATGTAAGTCCCCGATCTGGAAATAACCCAAGGGGAAATTTTGATATCTATCCTTCCAGCTTAATTTCTTTTTTTTTTTTGAGGAAGAGTATCCCTGAGCTAACTGCTGCCAATCCTTCTCTTTTTGCTGAGGAAGACTGGCCTTGAGCTAACATCCATGCCCGTCTTCCTCTGCTTTATATGTGGGACGCCTACCACAGCATGCCTTTTGCCAAGCAGTTCCCTGTCTGCATCCAGGATCCGAACCAGCGTACCCCAGGCTGCCAAGAAGCGGAACGTGCGAACTTAACCGCTGCACCACTGAGCTGGCCCCCCCGCTTAATTTCTAAGCATCCGCAATCAGAGTGTGCTATTTTGTTTTTAAAGGAGTTCATTACTCATTTAAAAAGTACCAATTGAGCACCTACTCTGTGCCAGGCACTGAAGTCACATTTTAGAAGTTGTCACACTGGCTGGATTTTTCACTTAAAGATGCATCATGAGCATTTTTCCACAACAGCCACTTGTGCCGCTGAGCTTCCAGGTTTAGATTTTGGGAGTAATGAGGCAGTTGGCAAATTTTGGCATCTTAGGTCTTATGTCTTAAGAAGGAAGGGAGGATTGCTGAGCCTCTCTCTCCTTGGCACCCAAGGCAGATGCCGCGCTGGACTCCTTGGGAGAAAATGTGTCCCTTTACCTAGGAAATAAGGAAGGGACAGAAGAAGGTTTGGAGGGTGGGGAAGATTCCTACCCTTTATTTAGTGGTAGAGTGTGGGCTTTCTCCAAGTGAGGGGTTTGGAAAGGAGAGATCCCATTCTCCTATACAGAATCTTAGCATCTTAGAGAGTGGTGGAACCTCAGAGTATGGCTAGTTCATCATCTTCAATGTAGAGATGAGGGCCAGGAGCAGTTAAATGACTTTCCCAAGGACGTGCGGGATTTATGGCAGAGATGGGAACGGATCTTGGGGAGCTGAGCTAGGGAGAGTTGCATGATGATGGTTGGGGGTGGATTTGATAGAAGTGGTACAGAGCCTATTCTGGGTGGATGGAAGGACTCCAGTGGCCTTGCTTGAGTTTGGATACTGTGTTTAAAGGAAATTTGCAGTACAGATCTGATTTGCTGATCCCCTACTGATCTCCAACTCCATTCCTTGTCCACAGTGTACCCCAAGCCTCAAATGCACATCTGTGGTTCCATGGAACCCTGGGGGTGAGAGAGAGGAATGCCAACACTACTCACAGACCAAATTGGCCCAGTGTGGGTTTCCACAAATTCAGTTCTCCTAATATCTACTGGGCATTTCCTTTGCCTGGGGCATTGTGTTTAATACTAGGGATACAGAGAAGAGTAATGGTTAATGTTCTCGAGTGGAGGGCATTATGAATGTATGCGATCACAGCAGGAGGCCTGGATCCAGGATAGGAAGGACCACAGGGGTTTCCAACGAGGGGGTGGGGTTTCCATAGAGGAGAAACTTACTTCCTGCCAGGGAAGGGAGGGTGAGGAAGGCTTCCTCGAGGAGGTGGGATTAGTAAAGAATGACAGCAGCAGATTGGGGAGGACTAGGGACGACAGGCCAAGGAAATGGCACAAGGAAAGGAAAGGAAAGAAAATGAAGACTTGCCCCTGATACACAGGAAACTGACCTTTCAGCACATGGGTAGAGGGCTGAGTGAGAGATGGGGTTGGAGAGGTATGTTCCGGCTAGTTTTCAAAGAACCTGGAATGGTAGGTGCTTCAGTTAGGATGATTCCTATCATGGGAATCCCATTTCAGTCTGGCTTCACCATAGAGGGAATCTGGGGGGATGGAGTTTATGTAACTAAAATTTTACAGAATGGACCTCAGCTGTGGTTCAGTCTAGGAGTGTCCAATAGTCTTGGGGTCTCAGACTGGCTCTGCCCATGGTAGTAAAATGGCTGCAGCTCTGGAGCTCATGCCAACGCCTCAGCCTTAAGAGCTAGAACACATTTCTCTTCCCCCAGCCATTGAACAAAAATCTTAGGCTTCGTTTTGGTTGGACCAGTGTAGGTCACATGCTCCTCTCTGAACCAGTCACAATGGGATGCCCCTGGAGCTGGGGGTGGAGTCAACCCACCCAACCTCATGGCTGCTTCACCATGGGTGGGGTCTGGCATGGATGCTGGATGCTGTAGGCTAGTGGGCAGAGGCATTTGGAATTAAGTCTGTGTGTCCTGGGAACATGGGATAAATTAGGTGGCAGGTGGCTTGTTCACATTTGTTATAGGAGCAGAACTCTGGAGGGGGAATGGAGAAATCACTCACTTTGGCAGAATTAAGGGGAGGGAGGACACTGCCTGACTGACACTGGCTCTACGGGACCATTGAGCCAAGGCCAGAACGTGGTCCATGTGGGCACATCTGACTCATCCTGGCACAGGGGCAGGAAGGAGGGAATGCAGAGCAAGAGAGTAACCACGAAGGACCAAGCCAGTCTTCACCTGTCAACATTGTTCTCCTGCGGTTTTTGTTTTTTCAGAGACAAGGGGCTACGTATCTTTCAGGGAAGCCTGAGGGTTGGTGCTTCTCATAAAATACTTCAGAAGGGCCGTCTGATTTCCCGGGCAGCGCCTGAGGTGCAGGAACCTGAGTTCATGCTTTATGGATTTGGGTTTTTTATCCTTTTTGTAGTACGTACGTGCACAGCTCCTCCAGGATCAGCTATGATTGATAGGTGCCTTCGCAACATCACCATTTCCTTAGGCATCTGATGGCTTCAGAATTGCTGTGCTGGTTTCCGTTTGTATTTAGCTCTCCCTTCCTGGGCCGTTACGTGCTCTGGACTGTGCTTGGAGAATTAATTTGCTTTATGCCTTGAAGTCAATAGGATGCTTTTTGTTTCTGTTCCCTAAAATGGAGTTAGGAGCCTTTTTACTAGGGGATCCTTGCCCTCAGCTGGCAAAAGGGGGCTTTTCTGACTTGGAGATTTCTTTCCTGTGTGTGCATCTCTTTAAGTAGCTGAAAATTGGGCTAAAGGGATAAAGGGCACAGGCTAGTGGTGGGAGCATGGTGCTCTCAGGTTTCAGGATGGTCCAGCTGCTCTGAGCTGGCTTTTGGGTGAGCACTAGCTTGGGGCAAAAAAGCTGCGGTTAAACATTAGCTTTGTCCTTCGTAGCCATATGGCCTTGGACACTGGGTTTTTACATTTCAGAGAACAGCTATGGAGGACCTGCTGAGTTCCAGGACTGCCTGGGACGTGTGACTGTTTCTTATTTTGCAGTAGCCCTGAGGTAGTGGTGAGAGTGGAGCTCTAAGGTACTGAGGGGCTGCTTTGTGCAAACACCGTGCCTGAGCTGTTCACGTGCTGTCCAGATCCTCATGGTGGCCATGAGGCTGGTAGCACTGTCTTCACTTTATATATGAGATCAAAGAAAGCTCAGAGAGGTTAAGTAATTTGCCTAAGGCCTCTCAGCAAGTAGATGAGGTGTAAATTCAGTAGTTTCTGGCTTCAGAGCCTGCATGGCTCTGGGGATGTGGTGGGAAAAGCAGGAGCTTTGGGGTCACACAAGCAGACTTAAGGTAACTCCCTGCTTGTTATTTACTAGCTAAGTGATTACTTCACCTCCTGAGCCTGAATGCCATTATCTATAAATCAGAGGTACTAACATCATCTTTATAGTTGAGGAAGGCTCAGAATCAAGTGACTTGTTCAAGGTCATCTAACTAATAGTCGGTATAGCTGTGTGGTCTGATAGCAGCTCACACTCTGTTCCACTCTGCATACCACTTTGTGGTTCTGCCTGGTGTATAGGAGCCATGGCCACAATAATAATGATGGTGGTAATCATTATTTTGTATTGATCAGATTCTACTAATAGGAAGCTTCTGCTTCTGGTGCTGGAGGCAAGGAGATTTTATTTTCATCTTTCTCTTTCCCTCCTAATACCTCTACCAGGTTTTCTTGGGAATAGGAGTTGAAGAAATGGGACTAGGGCTAAGTGGAAAGATGAGCTGTCAGGATCTCAGGGTTTTGGGGTTGTGTGGGAGGTCAAGGCAGGAGGTGAGAGAAATCATCAGATGGCTGAGTGGAACACGCTAGAATCTTTCATGTGTGCTGTGGAGGAAGGGGAGTCCCCAGGTGGAGATGGGGAACTTGGGCTCCCTGCGTGTCTTGGGGCTTTTCGTAGACTACCCCATAGGGAGCCCCCGTGTGCCATGTGACTGTGCTCTCCACACCCCTGTAGGGTTGGTATTGTCACCCTCGTTTTAGAGAGGAAGGAATAGGATGGAGGGATTAAACTGCTCTTGGCTGCCCAGCCAGTGAGTGTCAGAACCAGGATTCAAAAGGGGACTGCAGGGTCTTTTCCACTATAGAATATCCATGTTTAGAAAAACCTTGCCCTTTCTACATATTTCACAGACTCTTAAAAGATTCTGGTTTAACTCTCTTTCATCCTCTGACAGTTGAAACTGAGGTTTGAGGTCAAATGATTTGACCAAGGTCCCACCAGGGGAGGAGCCATCTGAGGTCAAGGTCACGGGATCTGAAACTCATGGTTACCTCCCAAATGTAGAGCAGACACCTGGAGTGCCTGCCCAGGCAAGATCTGATGGGGCATCAGGGCTGCGGTCCTACAGGCTGGCGTTTAGAGCCTGATTTCAGGTCCCTGGGAGGACTGGGGACAAATCAGGAAGCTAAGGCAGAGGCTTATGCATGAGAGCTGGACAGTCACTTTGGCGCCTGGATGCCGTGGATGCTCAGACAAGAACGATTGCAGATCTTGTCAGTACATGGGCTCAGCTTCCTGAATGGGGAAGGTGCAGGCTGCCATGCTCATTGAGTTATTGGTTGTGTGGTTATTATAATCTGAATTTCTTAAGGCTTGATACATGGGCTCTGGAATCAGATCAACCCAGATGTGAATGTGGGTGAGTCTGTTCTGAGTGTGCAAACTTTGGGCAAGTTCCTTCCCCTCTTCAGAGTCTCAGATTCGTCATTTACAAAACAAGAGTAAAGTCACACCCACCCCACAGATTGGTTGGGAATATTAAATAAAGAATTTTGGGGAAACTACCTAGTTTAGTGCACTCAGAATTGTACGTGTGTCTGGCCTGGACCTCTCACTTGAACTCAAATTTGCATATCCACCTGCTTGGTCATCATCTTTACCTGCTTGTCTAATACTAGTTTGACTCAGATTTTACGTGCTTTAACATCTTTTAATTTTACCTCCTGCCCTCACCTGCTCCAACCAGTCTTCCCCATTTTAGAAGCAGGCAACTCCATCCTCCTAGATGCTCGTACCTACACTTAGAGTTGTTTTTGATTCCTTTCTTGCTCTCACATCCCACTTTCGGTCTATCTGCAAAGCCTGTAGGCTCTCCCTTAAAAACTGGACGCACTCTATGACCATACTTCCTATCCCTGTGGTTCAAGCCACCACCACCACCTCTTGCCTGGATTATTGCAGTGTCCTCCTTACTGGACTCCTGCTTCCGCTGTTGACTCCATGCATTTTTTTCCCTCCACACAGCAGGCTAGAATGATCCTTTAAAATGAAAGCCAGATTATGTCACTCTGTTCAAAACTCTCCAGTGGCTTCTCATGCCACTCAGCATGAGCCCCATGGTTCTAACTCTGCCAGATCTGATCCCAGCATCTTTCTGCCCTCCTCTCCCTCCACTGTACTTGCTCGCACTGCTCCAGTCACTCTGGCTTCCTCGCTGCTCCTTGAACTCACTAAGCCCAGTCCAACCTCCAAAGCCTTTGTCCGGGCTGTTTCCCTTCCTCTGGTCTCTGCACAAATGAACCTCCTTGGGCAAGCCTTTCTCAACTACTCTTTGCAGAACAGAACTTGCCTCCCCAGCACTCTCATCCCTACTGAATTTTCAGTGCACCTAACACCCTCTGACATGTTACGTATGTGTTTATTTTGCTTATTGTCTGTGCCGAATAGGACCTCATCACCCTGAGGGCTGGTGGGGACTTTGTTTTGTTCACACATGGCCCCATGCACATGGTGAGCACTCAGGGAACACCTGTTGGATGAATGAATTCCCCTCCTTCCCACTTCCACAATTCAGGCTCCTTGTTACACGGGGCCACTACTTGCCTAGTTCTTGAGGGTCAAATGGGAATGTATCATCATCCTCAGTTCTCTTTCATGAACTGCCTTCTAGAGACAAGGCCTGAGACTTTCTGAAATAGCTTTACATTTTTTCTCATTTTAAGAAGGAATACATGTGCCATGTACAATGCGAAAATAAACAAACTAACGAAACCCCCAAAATTCAGTAAATAGAGAAATACGTACAGAAGAAAATGAAGATCACCTGGAATCCCACCTCCTAGAAAGAACCGCTGCTACCATCTAGATGCCCACCCTTCAGGCTTTCCTCTAAGTAACAGGTGGGATGAATTGGGAGGAGCATTCTACAAATGAAGGGTGTTTTGAAGGAAAATGGTGACAAATGACAACCAGCAGTGTTGAAGGGTGTGACTAGGAATTGGAAGAATTTGGCCTCCGTCAGTGACTCTCTTAGATGTATTAACAAGCCAGTCTGTTTCTAACCAGATAAGGTCTCATATAGGGAACATAGAGACACCTCAGGAAAGGTAGAAGGGAAATTCGTTTTCCCCTTCTTTTGCTTGTTTCTCAAAGCATCTACTTGGATGGAGCTTTCTTTAAGGCCCTGAGAAATGTGTGTTTCAGTTCAAGCAAATTCATAGCTGTCAGGGTGTGTGGGGCTGGGTCAGGAGGATGGGAACTGACCGTAGTCGAAGGACTCTTTACCCTGTACTCGGAGCTTTGTGTACAGTAGTTAACTCATTTCATTCTCAAGCCGATCTTATGCGGTAGGCATGTGAGTGGCATTTTACAGATGAGAGCACAGAAGCTTAGAGAGGTCATGTGACTTCGCAGGTATACCCCCTGGGGGCCGCTATATGATTTGAACCCAGGTTGTCTGTCTCCAGAGCCTGTGTTCGTAACCATGATGAAATACGCTTCCAGGGCAATTGGAATGGAGAGACAAGTGGGCCAACACGGAAGTGCATTCAATGAAGCCGAGAGAGGAGGCTAGGACTTCCGGGGGAAGGACCCCACTGTGGGGAGACCTCGGCCCCCAGAGTTGCTCTGCCACGTGGCCAGATGGGCCGTGAGAGCCTGGTTCTGTCTTTGGCTGGGAGATTGACCCCCAGACGTGTCCAGAGCGGGTGTGAGGGCATTGGAAGTTTGGAGGCGGTGCCACCAGGGTGAAATAATGAGGAAAATCTTGAGATGGGCATGGCAGAGAAACCACACAGCCATCCACATCACTCTCTAGCTCAGGACTTTTGTGGCAAGTAACTCCCTGCAGATGGACGTAGAGTTCCAGAAACTGGGGTGAGCAGGGGTATTAAATCATCTCTTCTCCTCTTTGAGCTGTGAGCAAACTCTGAGTATCTGGCCCTATGATGGGAGCTGGGGAGTGGGAGGGTTATTTTTTGCATTTATGAAGACCACCCAGCTGGGCCTGAGATGTAGACTCCTAATATTCCTGTGGGGGTGGGTGTGGCCGTGGCAGAGGGATCTGAGTTATAGCCCTGCTCCCTTCTGCTGCTCCAGGCGTGGGGTGTGTGTGTGTGGGGGGGAGGGGGGGTGCATGCGTGCATGCATGAGCGTGTGAGTGCAGGGAATGCCTTGTTTGGATATTGTTACACTGCCTGCAGGCAGGAGATTGCTCCTGGGAATTAATGCTGCTCAGATGTTAAACTGATGCTTATACTTAGATCTTACCCACAGAGTGAAGAGATGCCTGTGCTTTCATTGTCACTCCCGAATCTTGAGACCCGAGCGGGAAGGAAGGCGGGAGGGATTCTTAACTCAGGTGGTGGTACAAGGTTTGAGGTGGGCTGCTTGTTTATGCTTTAGCTGGGTAGGAAATATTGAACTCACTGCTGTCCTGCAAAAATAGCCTGTCTTTCAGGGAAAAAGAAGCCCTCTTGGATTCCGTTTGTTCAACAAAGTTTTATCGAGTACCTGCTGGGTCCAGACACTATGCTAGGTGCTGCAGATGCAGTGGGGGCCATGGTGGGGGTTGGCAGCTGGCAGAGTTGAGACATAATTTGGTGGTACCGTCGGCCAGAGTTGATGATGAGTTGGATATGGGGATGAGGGAGGGATCAGTGTGGAGAATGGCTCCCCGGGTGTTGATGGGGTAGCCATCAGAAGCTTGGTGCCAGAACTCCTCTCCCAGGCAGGGTGGCATGGCTCCAGATTGCTGGGGAAGATTTCACATATTTCCAAAAGGGACATGGTAGGAGAGGCCCCAAGAGGTGTCAGCCACTGAGCCTGACATGTGCATTTTTCTCTTCCTCATTAGAATTTGCCATTCACCAGTACTTCCCCAATTCTCCTCAATCTGCCCAATGCCTCCTATTTTGCTGATCCCCCACCTCTATATAGAATAAGAATATTGGGGGGGGGGGGCGGATTGACTTATAGAACATTTACCAGGCTAAGGGGAACTTCAGAGAGCCTGTTCAGCTTGGGACCCAGGAAGGGAAATAGGTCCAGGTCAATTCCGATAAAGTAGGGTCATTGTCACAGATGACTTCAGCTGATAAGCTGACTTCGGCCAGCCTTCTTTCAAATAATTATGGAATATTAGCACTCAAATGACATTTTGGAGCTTGTCTCATTTAACCCTCTATTGTAGGGATACATAAACTGAGGCTCAAAGAGGTTAAGGATTGCATAAAGTCACAAAGCAGGCTGGTATGGCTGGACGTCAGGACACAATGTAGCTTAAGTAACTGTAAAGTTGGGGAAGGGAGGCTGGAAAAGCATCACATGAAGGGGTCCCAGAGAGTCAGGGCTGTGCTATTTAGGAAGTGCAGGCTAGCCCAGGAGTCTGCTGGAGTGGAGGCCAAAGGCCCCTCTCCTGAAAACAGAACTTGTTCTCTCTTTCACAAAGAAACTTGACTATCAAGTGAAAGTGGGACTGAAGGGGTCAAGGTTACAGCTGAACAGGCTAGAAGACAGAGTTCAAGGTCATCTGTCCCTTGGAAGGCCCTCTCCCCAGGCACCGAAGCCGTTGATGTGTGGTGGCTTGAAGGTCATCCTTTTTGTGTCTCCCCCTGCCTCACCTAACCTGTTCTGTTCGTCTTGGTATCATAGTGCCTATTTTCTGCAGCAGGCTGTCAGGCTAATTCTCCCTCTTTGCCTCTGGAATTTGATCCATAGGGATGGAGAGGGGACTCTGCCCATGCTCTAGTCGAGTGGAGATGATGCAAGCTGGATTTGGGACAAGGGCATGACGTGCGACCCCCATAGGTCTATTCCCTCCACGTGGCAAGGGGTTCTGGGTGCAAAGGGCTGAATGCAATGGTTGGAAACCACAGATCAATCCCATCATGGCCTTGCTTTGGCGTCTTGGTAGGAAATGTGGTGTTTGAGGGTGCAGAGCTTTTCTTTGACATTTAAAGTGGACGTTCACATCTGGCATTTCTCGGATCTTGCCCAGCAGACTTGGGAGAGGGTCAGGGCTGTGAGTTCTGGCTGGTATCTAGAGTTTAGTCTCTGCCTATTGGGAGAGGCCCCCTGGGAGACAGAGCCCTGATAGCCACCTGTGTGGGCCTCTTGACTTCTGATGTGCTGCTTCTCTGAGCTCTGGGGCAGCTGTGGCTCAGTGTAACGCCTAGAATGTAAACACCAGAATGTATGGACAAGGTGAGATCATTGCCACCTTTGCACACTGGTGGTCAAGGCCTGACCTGGGATGGTCTGTCTGCATCTGGCAGGAGAAGGCCAGACTCATCTACTGTGTTGGCCTGGGATCTCTGGCAGAGATGTGCCAGAATGAACACAAGGGCTCCAGAGATGGATGGCTAAGGGGAGGGGCCAGCAGTGGCAGAGAGGGGCAGGATGCTCCAGCCCTTGTGGTGGCTATCAGTCCCCATCCTGGTTGGTGCCTGACTGGGCCTGCATTTCAGCCTTGAGCCCTCTCAGGGGCCTGGCCTGCAATCTGCGCCCTGGCTGGCACTGACCCCTTGGCACTGATTTGAGCGCCATTTGTCTTTGTGTCTGATCTGCAATGTGTGCAGATGCAGAAGTGGCTCAATTGATGACCTGTCTTCTGGAGCACTCAGGGGATCCTGGGAGGCTCAGTGCTCAGACATTTCCGAGGTGTTAAGAAGCTCTTGGTGGAGATCTGCGTGGGGAGGTTAATTATGACTATCCCCCCACCTCTCATTGTTTTTTTTCTATCTGGTAACCTTGGCTCAATTTAAGTAAGTTTTAAATCTCAAGCTGGGATAACGTTTAAGGACTGTAGTTCTTAAAAAATTAGTTCCCAGGGGAAGCAAGAAAATGAACACAAAGAGGCTACTATGAACCAGGCGCTGTGCTAGGCATTTTCATTTGCATGAAGAGTGTTCGTTCATTCATTAGTTCATTCACTCATTCACTCATTCAGTGTTTGAACACCTAGCATGTGGAAGGTAGCATAATCAACTCTGGTGACACAGTGGAGTACAGGGCAGACCAGATTTCCTGCTCTCATAGAGCTGAGATTCTAGTGAGGGGGGTGATAGACAATAAACACATAAAAATTGGACAATGGCAGTTGTAAGTAACTGCCAGGAAGGAAAGAAACTAAGGTCAAGGGCAGGTGGGTGACTTTGGAGAGGTATGGGGAAAGCCATCCGGAGAGGTGACCTCTGAGTTAAGACTTGAACAATAAGAGAGCCACGGAAGAGCTGGTGAGGGACCGCCCCGCAGAGGACAGCAAGTGTGTGCATCCTGGATGGGAGTGAAATTGGCCAGAGCCAGGACAGACAGTTTTGTTTCCTACATGTTCCAGATGAGGAAACGGAATCTTAGAACCCAGCTTGTCCATTCTTACCCAGCCTTCCTGGAGTAGATCTTGGTCCAAATCCGTGATATTTCCACTATCACCTGCTGCCATCAAACTGCCAGCTGTGCTCATTTGTAGCAAAGTCCTCTTCATGCATCATCTTCTTCCATCCTTGTAAACTATTGTTAGCCTATTTTTCAGATGAGGAAACTGAGACTCAAGTCTCAGTCACGTACCTTATCCCAGGTCATACAGCTGAAAATCGGAGAAGGTGGGATTCAAACTGCGGTCCGTAGGACTCGCTGCTGGATTTAGTCCCCATGATGTGGGATGGTGGATTGGATGCTGTGGGCCAGGGGAGATGTCCTCCACTTTTAGAGATGAGGCAACTACACACCGGGGAATTGGATGCTTTCCTCCTGTCACTCAGCCAGAAGGTGTAGGGTGGGGACAAATCCCCGGGTCTCCCATCTCCTGGGTGGGATTCCTTCTGCTCTAAATACTGCCTTTGTCCACGTCTGATGGCCATGAGGGGCTGCCTGGAAGAGTCACCACCACTCAGGGGCCTACTTTTCACTTTTTGGCATAGAAGACACATTCCCAATCTTAGGTGTGGGCTCCTTACAAGGGAAATCATCTGAAAATAGACTCTGAGCACCTGTTATGAGTTAGGAATGATGCTAAGCACTGTGAAAGAACAAAATGAGGGGTGTTGTTTGGTTCATCTCGGTGACGGGAGAAAATCGCCCAAGCCTGCCAGAAATGCTTGCCCCTACCCCTCTTCTTGTTGTGCTGGGGAGAAAAGCCCAATTAGATGCTGTCGTTGCCCTAAAGGATCTCACAGTCTGGTTGTGAAGAAAGAGCAATAAATATGGCCTTAATATGTTATAGTAGGACTCATTTATTTATTCATTTAAGTCACTATCTGTTGAGTTTCCATGCAGGCTGTGATCAGTGCAGGGGGTACAGTGGTAAAAAGGGCTGACAAGGCCCCTTCCTCATGGAGCTTACATTTGGGGTGTGGGGGAGGGAAGGTGAGCAAAGAAGTACTGAAACTGAGTACAAACTGGGGTAAAAAGCTATGAAGGAGAGGTGTGGAGAGCTGTTCGACCCTAATGGGAGGGCTGTCTTAGTTGAGTGCGTTGGAGAAGGCTTCTCTAAGGAGGAAAGTCTTCCAATGGATGGAGGAGTTGGAAGGCTCCGATGGAGGCAGCCATAAGTTATCAGAGGAGCAGCCCAATTTGGGAGTATAGGTCAGGCTTCATGCCAGGTGAGGGGGTGGCTGGGATTCAGGGCTGTAGGTGTGTCTCGGGCAGTGGGAGCAGTGTGTCACACAGACACACAATTGGCACCCCCCTGAGTGATCGCCTTAGGAGACCTTTCTGCCCCACCCATCAGAAACTGCAGGAGTGACTGTTTGCTTATGTCTTGAACGTCTGTTGTCCAGCTCTTTCCTTTGAACTCTGCCCACGGCTCTGTGAATGCCAACGCCAGCATATAAATTATCCAGCGGGCCTCGGCCCTCGCCCAGCCGGCATGTTCGCTCAGTGGCATGCATGCATAATCAATACAGGAGGCTGCACTGCTTTTAGCTGGGGTGCCGGAGAAGACCTTCCGCTTTCACAGAGCTCAACCGCATGCACACTGGCATTTAGTCTCCCCATCCCCCTCCTTCTCGCTTCTTCTGGCTTCCACCTGCCTCTAGAAGGCTGTGTGGCAGGATTTTGCAGGTGGGCCACAGTTCCTGTGACTGCCCCAAACCCTCATATCCAGCAGCCAGGGAGGTACTTGGTTATGCCTTAGCTCAACGTGCAGAACTCCTAGGCCACCAGCTTGCTGGGCCTTTCACTCTGCTTTTCCTCCTCCTGTTCTTGGCACTTACAGGGCTTCTGACCAGCTCTAAAGTGTCTAAGGCTTGGTAGACAAGCTGGCAAGAGAGGATGTGGATGTGAGCTCCCTTGTTTCCTTCCTGGTTGGGCATTTACTGGGTGGGGCAGTCTTACCTCATCCTCTCTTGGTGAGAAAAGCTGGGTTGGCCCTGACATGCCACTCCCTGGGGTGTCCATGACCCAGCATTATCCTCTGGGCCATTACTGGGGTCATTTTCTTCCCATTTCTCCCTCCTCTCTGCCCAGATCAAGGAGGAGAGGGGATGCTTCTAAAACACTATCACGGGAGATGTGTTTGTCTCATCTGATACCTTCCCTCTTCCATCCCTTCCTATTGTCCATTCCAAAACATGGATTAAGTGCCACCTGTATATGTAAAGAATTGTGAACCAGGGGCTGGCCTGGTGGCATAGTGGTTAAGTTTGCATACTCTGCTTTGGCAGCCTGGAGTCTGTGGGTTTGGATCCTGGGTGTGGACCTGCACACCGCTTGTCAAGCCATGTTGTGGTGGCATCCCATATAAAATAGAGGGAGATTGGCATGGATGGTAGCTCAGGAACAATCTTCCTCAGGGACAATCTTCCTTAAGCAAAAAGAGGAAGACTGGCAACAGATGTTAGCTCAGGGACGATCTTCATCATCAAAAACAAACAAACAAAAAAACTGAAATGTGAACCACCTTATAGCTCCTCTAAACTAGAGCAAGAGACATTTGAAAATGTTTTCAGTTGGGGAATGAATATGACTCAGAATATGGAGTCTGTGCCCACTTTTGGAAAGCCCTGTGACCAGGCTTTACTCTTCACATTTGTCCTTTGGCTGCTGTTCTGCTAGTTACAAATCTAAGGTCTTGGCACAGCTCTGGGTGGGGAAGTGCTCTGCTGGGCTGGTTTCTGCCTGGCACAGGAGTTTCTTCTTTTGTTCCCCTCCCTGCTCAGCTACACCCTTTTCTGAGAGAAGGTGTCCTTCCCATCATCCCAGCTTGGTGGACGGCAGCACCACTTTGTATTCTGTGACCCCAGCCACCTCTACCCCATAGCCGTGGCCTGTTGTTCCAGGGGTGAGCACCCATGGCTGCCTAGCTGCATCCTGGCCTGCAGTCTCCAGCATAAAATGAGGCGTCAGGCTGATGGAGCTGTTCCCTTAGGATTTTGGAACTGGGAAACTGAGCTGGGAGTGGGGATTCCTAAGCTCAAAAATGATGGTTTAGTCCTACCTGAGGGTAGAAGATGGAGCATGACACAGAAAGCAAAGCAGTGGCACCACGAAAAGAGAAAAGAGGGTGTGGCTGCATCCTTTGCTGATGGCTTTGTGGCCCCAGCCTGTCCTGCTCCTCGTATCTTCCCAACAAGCCCTTATCCCAACTGTAGTTGGAGGGGCCTTTGTTTCTTGCAAATCTAAGGTTTATTAAAGGGTCCAAGTCCCCCCTGAGAGGTCCAGCACTTAGATGATGGCAGCGGACCAGAAATTTCTCAAATGGATGGCTGGGATTAGGTTTAGAGTTGTTTCCTTTCAGGTAGCCTCCAGCCAAATCTCAAATGTCAGCTCATTTCCTGTAGTTTGGGAAGAATTCCTGGAAGATTCCCTCGCTTGGTTTATAGCTGGGGGCTTCCTGTCAGGGTCAGGTGATGGGCATGTCGCAGTCACATGGTGACGGACTAAAAACCTCTGGCTGAGTCCTGGCTGCAGCATGGGGCTCCTGGCTCCAGTGAAAGTTCTAGCGAAGCCAGAAATGGGAAAAGCATTGAGGTCAGCAGAGGCGTGTTGTCAGAGCCTGTATTGTGGCTTCAAATGGACGTTGACAAGAGGCCAAGATGAATTATCTAGAAAATAGACAGAGTGGTCTCATGTAAGAGGAGTGGCCAGAGGCCAGGGCAGGATCTTGGCCTGAGCTGCTGGAGGTTGGTTGAGGAGTGAGTGGGCACCTGGGGTGCTCACAGAGGTGTCCAGCCAGTTTGTCCACAGGGGTCTTTGTTGAATCTCAGGCCCCCTTCCCTGAGGCCTTTGCCATGTAGCAGTTTGAGCCGCATGTAGGGCTTCTGGTTTTCCTTGATCATAATGGTAGTAAGAGCAGCTAACATTGATTGTGCCAGGTGCTCTGCTAAGCATTTCATAGGCATCTTTTTGTTAATTCCTGTGAACAGAGCTATAAGGCAGGTATCATTATTTCTTCATATTACAGATGAGGAAACTGGGGTGTCAAAAATGTAACTGACTTTCCCAAGGTCACATGGCTAGCCCAAGGTGAGTGGACCATGGGTTCTGGCCTCTCTGTCCGCACGGCCATGTTCTTAAGCCTGCCCTGCTACTTTGTTGGTTAATATGCCCTTGGACCTGAAACTTCACTTGGGGTCCTGTTTCCTTGCTTTGGCCATATCCCAGTGAATGACCCGGAGTCCCAGGAGGTTTGACGAACCCTACGGGCTGGGAGACACCTGTCGATGCTAGCAGCTGCCTTGCCCTTTCTGAGATGCAAGCAGCCCAACCTGCTCTGAGCCAGGGAGGGTCTCAATACACTATGTAGGAGTGTGTGTCCCCCTGGAATGAATGGCATAGACTTCTGTACCTGCAGCAGGAGAGTGCCAGCTGCTTCTGGAAGTGAATCAAAGCCCTGGAAGTTGGGGATGGATGGAGGAGACCAAGGGTATGTGCTATCTTAGGGTCCTCCCTCTAGATTCCTTTCTTCCTCCCTTCTAGGGTTCAACAGTCCTTGGCAAAGCTGGTGTAATGGGGAACATTTCGGGAATGGTTTGCTGTCAGGAGGGCGGTGGGAAACTCCTCACTGGTTCATCTGCTCTGTCTGGATTGGGGGAACTTGGTACAACACAATGGCAGGCCGTCTTGGGAAGGGGGCCAACCTGAATCTTCAGCCAACTGTTAGTGGGGCGATAGATTGTGTTGTAGCATGAGTGAGTCACCTTAATTGGGCAGAAGTATCAGATAAGTTTGCAGCCATGGGAAGAGACTGAACAAGTGTGTATCAGTTGTGGATGTGCAGCTTGGGGGATGAGGTGGGGTTTGTGGAAATGTCAGTCTCAGTGAAACTCAAGTATATGGTTCTCAAAATGGGTGCCAGTGTCACCTGGGAACTTGTGGGAAATGCACATTCTTCCCACCCCAGACTTCTTGAATCTGAAACTCTACAAGTGGGCCCTGGCAAACTGCATTTTAAAAAGCTTCCAGGTGATTCTGATGCATGCTAATGGTTGAAAATCACGGCTGTAAACCAGGGTAAGTTGGGGTGTGGTGTCCTGGACAGAGCCCTACAGCTCTCAGGGTGAGAAGAAGAGAAAATCCTGAACTTACTGGCTTCATATTGTGTCAAGAAAAATATACTTAATAAATCCTCTTTGAATTTAATCCGATTAACAGCAGCAGTTCTCCAATGATTTGGGCAAAGTTCCTCATGGTCCAGCTACCCCACCCACACTTGTCACACAAAAAACCTTCACTGGACTTGAGTAGGGGAGATCAGTGGTTTGATTGTGGATTTTGGCTGGTTTTTCCTTAAGGTGCAATGGTGTAGTTGAATGAGACCCTGGACTTGGGTCTGGCCCTACCATGCATTAGTCTCATGGCCTGTGGTGTCTGTTCCTGGCACCCAGACTCAGATTCTTCATTGGTGAAATAAGAATGTGGATCTGGAACTCTAAGACTCCTTCTTATAGTGACACTCCACAGCTCTCATGTCCCAAGTAAAGGCCATGGTTATGTCATGCTGGAGACAGAAGTGTTGATGCTGTTGTATTTTAAACATTAATATTGGGAGCGACAGGCTGCTGACCATCTGGAAGAATCTCCTAGGGCACTGTAGGCCCTGGACCCTGATTTGAGAACGGCACTGTACGACAGGTGCCTCATTAATAGAAATGACTTGCCGAGAATGTAGCCAAATGGGCTCCCTGACTTTGTACCAGCCTGAAGTCTCCACACTGCCAAGCCATTTGAGCAAAGAGGTCAATCTGCACAAAGGGTCAGCCCCCAGCCACAGGTCTCCCTCCCTCTGACCCCTATGGGGCTTGTGGATCTGATGGCTTCTGCTGGGTGACTTGAATGGATGTGTGTGCTGAGCTTTGGAGCTGTCGTAGGGAAGGTGGTGGAGAAACACCCAGCCTGCCAGCGTCTGTCCTTCCTTGGCTGAAGACACTGTTCAGGAGTGGGGGGTGGTGGTGAAGGAGTGAGAAGCCGGGGGTGGGAGCAGGGAGCCTGCAGCGAGGACTGCTTGTACTCCCATCGCTTCCATGGGACTTTGGCGTCAGAGGCAGAGAACACGTACAAATCTGCTGCAATTGACCTTTTAAACCAAACCAACTTGTGTGTTTGCTACACGAAGGGGCTGCTGACAAGTCTTGGGCTGGAGGCGGAAGGTGGAGGAGAAAGGAGAAAGATCATTGCCTCAGGAAGGGAGCCTTTGGGCTGGCGAGAGATGGAGCAGCAAGCAGCTCCAGAGTGGCTGTGACATTGTCAAACCCTCGGACATGCTGCTCTTCCATCTTCTCAGAGGATGCGCTTCTGAAGTGTGACTTGAGGGCCACAAGAAGAAAGTGCAATTGAGTGTGCACCATTAGAACCTCTCTCTGAGTGAGGTCACCAGGGCAGAAATGGGTTACAGTGATCAAGCCCAATTAATCTAAGGTCCATTTTGGGCTAGGGCCTCAACCGCGGGGAAGAATAGGTGGCTGATTCAGATGCTGCTCTGAGTGGAAGCAGCAGGGATGGGAGAAACTTCCATAGCACCCCTTCCCGCCCCTCCCCCTTTTATCCCTCCTGGATTTCTTTTTACACCATGAACACAGGAATGTGATGGTGTCGTGGGTGAGCCTTGTCACAGCTTCCAGGATGGGGGAGCAGAGTGCTTCCTGGGCGAAGGAGAAGGGGAAACAGGGCTGGGTGATTTGAGACTAGCATGACTCCATTTCCCTGCCTGAAGAGAACACCTGTTCTTGTCTACAGCCAGAGAGGATTTGACAGAATTTTTAAACTAAAAAAAATGTGAAATGAAGGAAATTTAAATCAGCCTCTCTGAAAGGACTGTGGATTCCCTGTCGGTTAAAGATGTTGCAGCATTGTTGTTTCTGTTTCTGGGGATGTCAGGAGTAAAATGATATGACATTTGTCAAGTGCTTGGGCAACCCTAACCAGAGCGTGCCGCTGGAGGCTTCCCTGGAGGGTCACCTGTCAGGGCTGTAAGGTGGGGACGGGGGGTGGGGAGGAGATTCATCTAGGTGACCTTGAAGTCCCTCCCAATGCTTAACTCTATGATTCTTGGGAAAATTCTGTTAGATGGGAAAAATAAATGGCAGTAATGGAGCTTCTTGATCTATAAGTGCTGGTCAAGTGGATTAAACAGATCCTTCATCTCCAGCCTGGTCTGCTCCTAACACCCAGAGAGGGAAGGCTGTTGCTGTGGGTGAGGAACATGTCCCTGTCAGCCGTTAAGAGTCCCTGGCCATTCCAGGGACGAAGGCAAGAAAGGGAAGTGGAACCAATTTCCAAGTACTATGTGCCAGGCATGGAGTCAGATTGTTGATGCATACTATTAATGTAATCATCACACACACACACATACAAACACACACACAGACACACAATCATCACAATAATCCAATGGGATAGATGGGATTACCCTTCTCCATGTTCCAGAAGAGAACATGCAGGTGCAGAGACATCACAACGCTTAAATATATGTATCTATGAGATGCTGGATGTTAAGTAAACTTGTGGTGATCATCTCACAATATATGTAAGTCAAATCATTCTGCAGCATGCCCTAAACTTAAAGAGATGTATGTCGAATATATCTCAGTAAAACTGGGAGGAGAAAAAGAAAAACAACAACAACAAAAAAACAAAAAACACTTAAATGTAGTCACACAGCCAGCAAGTGGAGACATCCAGTACACAGCCCTGGTCGGGGCCATGACCTCCCACTCTTCCTCCCTGGGTGGATTGGGGGCTTGTTGTCTCTGAAGACGTTTGTGAAGAAGATGCGGGCATGCAAAGGTTCATACCTGAGTCCCTGTGCCTTTCTCTGGACACGTTAGATGTTTCTGCTCGTACCTGTGTCCAGAGAGAGAGCTCTCAGAGCAGGGCTGAAAAGGCAGCTTTCCTGAGTGGAGCATGGGGGGGCCTGGGGTACTGAGTTACTGGGCAGGTGTGAGGTGCCAGGTATGCTGCGGGAGGCTTGGTTTGTGAGGGAGGCCCCTCCTCTCTGCTTCAGCCTCCCACTGTGTGAAATAAGGCTTCCTGGGGCCTGGGGGAGTATTAATTACTCGTTGTTGGCGTTTTGGAGCTGGAAAAAGTGTTTTCCCAGCGTTACTCTTTTGGGGTTAGACATCAACAACTTGGAGCCCGATGCTCCGACTCCCAAATCTGATGTGTTTCTTTGATCCTAATCTTTCTGGGTGATTTGGCTGAGGCTTAGAACTGGCTGGGAAATGTCACAGGCTCCCTTTCCAGTTGTGGCTTTTCTTCTTTTCTCTCTTGGGTACAGACAAAGGCAGAGAGGTTGAGAAGGGAGACACGGTGAGTTGGACTGACTACCTCACAGTGTGGAAACCCGAGTTAATTTTGTTTTATTTTCTTCACTAATTTGATAGGTTTTTTTTTTTAACACTATTAACACACAGTATTTTGTACCATGCAAATAGCACACAATTAATACTGGAAACTTAAAAAACTCAGAAAAGCTGAGAGACCAAGGCAAAAATCACTATTTTCCCACCATGCACCACTGTTGACATTTTGGTGTAGATTCTCCCAGATGTGTGTGTGTAAAAGATTGTGTACTTTTATTTTTTACTGAAATGAAACACACTGTACACAGTCTATTTTTTCTTTTTGTGTCATAATATGAATGTTTTACTCTGTCAATAAATATTCTTTAACTCTTTATTTAGAAGGTTGTAAGGATATAAAATATTCCATTATACGGATGTAACAATTTACTTTATCCCCTATTGTTAGATATTTAGAGCCTATATTTTCTATAATTAGAAATATTACTATTTTTCCCTCTAAAGTTTAGGTCACTTTACCATTCTATCTGCAGTGTATAAGAATAAACATTTTCCAATACCCTTACAATATATTTTTGCTAATCTTTGCCTATCTGATAGGACCAAAAAAAAAAAAAAAAAGCTATTTCACTGTTTCAACCTTGAGCAGCTCTGAGAAAGAGCGTGAGCATGTGTGGATGGGTTTGCTGGGTTTATAAGGAAAAAAGATGTTAGCCATCTCAGGTTTTTTCTTTATTGGCCTCATTTGATTTTTCGTTTGTCAATGTAATGCAAAAGCACTAGTTCTCTACCCCAAGGAAAGAGGTGTATATAAATGTCTTTTAAAGGCTGTTTGTCACAGTTTTATTTATAAGAGCAAAAAGTTGAAATAGCCTAATTGCTTACAATGGAAAATTCGTTAAATTAGTGATGATAATGGAATACTATGCAATCATTAAAATAATTTAATGGTATAGGGAAAAATCAGGCTATAGAGTAATATGTACATTATGGTCTCAAATAATATGTGCATAGAAAAAAGACTATAAAGGTTAATGTTAATCATTTCTGAACGACATAATTATATTTTTCCCCTGTATTTTCAAGTGTTTTTAATAGTTACATGTATTACCATTATAATCATGCACAAAACAGATGTTAGCGAGTAAACTCTAAAATGTTGTGCATGGAAATAAAGAGCTCTGAGTAACTGGGTTCTGGGTTACTTGGATTCCGCCAAGGATTTTGTGGGTTTATCAAGTCTTTTCACATTGTTTGAGGCTCATGGGCTCTTTGGAGGTTTGCAGGACCATTTTATGAAAGGGACTTCTAGTGAGGCTAAAGTCAAAGTAAAGAGATGAGGAATAGCTTCCATCTGTTCTTCTGCCCTTTGTGTGGATTGGGGACACAAGGTGGCAGGGGAAGGAACCTATTTCTGATGCCCACTGCCCTAGACCACAGGGGAGGTAGGACCTGCCATCCAAGGCTCCAGTGGATCTCAGGGCCATTGGGGTTGGCGTTTGGAAACTGAAAGGCAGGGGAATGACAGAGGATTGATGTCTAAATGTCATCTGGAGCAACTGATTTGGTTGTGTTTGTGTATTTCTGATACTGACAGTTATGCTGGGGACAGAATCCTATGCTGGTTCCCTCACTTACTGATGAGAACTGGAGGTCTGGAAGGATTGAGTCACTTGCTAAAGCCAGTGTCTTTTTTTCCCATCATGATGTCCCACTGGGATGGTGTAATATATCATGTGTTGGGTATGTCTGATTGGCTGAGATGATTTACAGCATACTTGGCTGGTTTTGAACTACTTAATGTTGCTTGGTTAGAGTTTGGATGAAAGAGAGTTATTTACCTCTCTGAGTAGTAGGATTGGGGGCGGGGATCAGTGTTGGTCTTTTCTCGTTACATTGTGATAATCACTAAATGATATTCAAAGGGAGAGGAAATATTGAACTTAGCAATAAAGGGAGGTGAACAAGGACAGCTGGTAGAAGGATGAGTTAATAGCAGAATGGATTTATTTTCCCCAGACTTGGGTTTCCATGTGGAAATGCCCTTATTTTCTGAGTCACAGGCACTAACTGGCATGGAGTTTTCTCCTGTTATGTCTTTCATCCTGGGTGAATGAGGAGAACTCTGACAACTGGAGATTTCATTCACCTTCTTGACTTAAAACCCCATCCTGTGTTACCTTGTTTGTCTTTGGCTATCAATGATCTGAGGATCAAGACATTGAGTTCATTTTGGGCATCACTCTTTAGTCTGAGGGTCTGTCCAGAGGAAGTAGTGGTGAAAGTGGGAGAGGACTGGCATTCCCAGCCAGAGTGGAGCCCTTAAAACAAGTGAAGAGTATAGTAGAAGGAAAGGTAATTTAGGGAATGAACAGGACATGACAGCTGCCTTAAATGTGTGAGGGGCTGTCATAAGGAACAAAGAGTAAACTCATTCTGTGGGACTCCTGAGAGCAGACTGTGATTGATGAAGGAGATGTTATGGGGAGACTCATTTCAGCTTAGCATAAGGAAGGCCTTTCTAGAAAGTAGTGCGTCCCAACCAGTGGTCAGTGGACTAATGGAAATGTCCAGCAGAACCTCCAGATGTTTGTCAGAGAAGATTCCTGTACTGAGTGAGAAGCTGTTTGAGATGCCCACTTAGGGCCATTCCAAGTCTGGGCTTCTAAAACTCCATGTTTCTATGTATATATACTGGGTATATTTCCATTCATCATTCACTATTTTTTAAGCATTTATTATGCTTGTATTTCCATTCACACGGGCGTCAGACATTTTAGTTTATAGTTTACAGTTGTGTCTCCATGGAGGCTGGGGCCCTGTGTACTCAGCTTTATAATTGCAGTATCTCACCCAGTGGATGATCAGTAATGTTGATAGTTACTCAGACCTCTGGGCCTGGACTCTGGCCATCTCACTTGGAATGAAATTGGTCTCCTGGCCATAGACCTCCTCAGCCTTGCCTCCAGGAGGTCGGTTTTGTTTTCTTGATGGATCCTGTCTGAAGGAGGTGAGTCTGCACCTGGGAGTGGCAAGATGCTCTAAACTGAGCAGGTAGTGTGAAGCAAGGTGTGAAGGCTTGCCTGGGAGGTATGTGTCTGTGTGGAGATACGTGTCTGTCTGTGTGTGAGGGAGGGAGAGGAGAGCCTGGAGACCTGGGCGGGCAGGACTACGTCAGCTATGGGAAGAAGAGGCAGGGAGAGTCTGAGATCCTGAGGGAAAGGAGGCGGCAGCCAGGACACATCTGTGCTTGGGAGGCGGCTTTAGGGCAGAGGATGGCGGGGAAGGGTTGAGGGAGAACACAGAGGCTGGACGGCCTGCTCTCATGGCAGGTGTGGTTGCCACACCCACTTTCCTATCTCTGTTCACAAGCCTTGCTCAGAAGGGGACCTTCCCTGAGCCCCTTGTCTTAAATTGCAACCCCCTCCCTCCAGCACTCCCAATTCTTGCTTTTCTGCTTTTTCTTCCAGCGTACTTATCACCATTGGGCATGCTGTTTGTTATACTTATGTATTTGCTTATTATCTCTCTCTCCCCAATAGAATTTACCATCCACAAAGGCAAGTTCCTTAATCTGTTTACACTGATATGTCACCAGCACCTGGAGCATTTCCTGACATAATAAGTGCTTAATAAATATTTGTTGAATGAATGAATCCCACCACACAAAAATAACTGCTGTTCATATTTTTGTATTCAGTCATTCAGTACATGGGTTTTAAAAAATTTTGTTTGAGCTGTAAGTTACATGTAATAAACTGCATCCATTTTAAGTGCACAGTTCAATGAGTATTGGCAAAAAATATACTCTGTGTAACCAACACCACGATCAAGATCTAGGGCATTCCCATCACCCCAGAAAGTTTTCTTGTACCTCTTGTGGTCAATCCCTGTCCCCACGGCTGACCCCAGGCAACCAGTGATGCAGTTTTTGTCATTATTTATTGGTTCTGATTTTTCTAGAATCTCATGTAAATGGACTCGTACTGATGCCTTGTTTTGCTCAGCCTGATGTTTTTAAGATTTATCCATGTTGCATGTGGCAGTGGTTTGCTCGATTTTCTTGCTGAGTAGTAGAAAATAGTTTCTTATTTTGTTTTGTTGTTTTCCTGACTCTGAGTGAGCATGGGCTCTGGATCCAGGCTGCCTGGTTGGGATTCTGGCTCTTCCACTTACCAGCTGTGGGGCTTTAGGCAAGTTTATCTTCCCTGTGCCTCAGGCCTTTCATCTGTTAAATGGGGTAATGATCCTACCTCATAGGATTGTTGAGAGAAGGATTAAATGAGGTAAAATAAACACACAAAGTTCTCAGGATGGCGCCTGGCACATCATGAGAATTCAATAATTGTTAGCTATTATTACTTCTACTTTGCAAATGAGAAAAAAAGCCCTGAGGCACAGCAAAGTTTTTTTTTTTTTTTTTTTTGGTGAGGAAGATTAGCCCTGAGCTAACATCTGTTGCCAATCCTCCTCTTTTTGCTGAGGAAGGTTGGCCGTGAGATGACATCTGTGCCCATCTTCCTGTTTTATATGTGGGATGCCTGCCACAGCATGGCCACTGTGAGTGGTGTGGGTCCACGCCCGGAATCCGAACCAGTGAACCCTAGAACATTGAAGCGGAGCATGCAGACTTAACCACTATGCCACTGGGTCAGCCCGAAAAGTAAAGTAATTTGCCCAGTCTGTCTGATTTAACCTTTGTATTCCACCACCTCCCAGACTCTGGTCCTTCTCCTTTGGGCCAGAATCCTATGTGTGGCGGGCACACAAGAAGAATAAGAGCTGGCATTCAGCTCAGGGAATATCTGACTTCCCTACGTCAGTGTTTACCTAAGCTACCCCTATCTATTTCACCCTCCCTGCCCAGGTGGGTAGAGTTTCACCCCCTCCTTTGGCCTGCAGAGGGGGTAGGGTTGGGCCTTCTTGCCTTTTGCTCCTCTCCTGGGCCCTCTCAGGCAGCTGAGCTTTGCATCAGGAATACCTCTTGCAATCACACAGCATCAGCCCTGTGAGAAGCTAATTTGATAAACCACACTCCAAAGCTCATTGAACCTGTCTATAACGATGCTTAATTAAAGTGTAGAAACTTTGAAGAGATAGCAAGTTACTGCTCAATGCAATACTGGAGTGCCACTATTTTACCATCTGCCTCCCTTTCTGCAGTAATTGCTTCCTGACATTTGTTTATTTTAATTAGGAGAACAGTCTTGATCAAGAGGGAGGGCAGGCAGGGTCAGAACTATTGGGGAGGAGGAAGAAAGTGGAAAAGGGGGGCTATGATGTGGTGGTCGTGGCCTGAAGGGGAAGCACTGTTGTCTTTATGGTATAAGTGTTTCCATCTTTCCACAGGGACGGAAGTGTGGAACCTTCTCCCTGCAGTGAAAGTACAAGGCTGCTCTGGGATCATATGCTCAGGTTCTGGGGGTGTCTTTTAGGCGTATGGGAGCTGAGCTTCTTGGTTAGAAAATGGAGGTTCCCACTTTCTTAGGAGGGAGATTATAGTTAGAACTAGTCAGGTCCCAGGGTGGTGGTCCTGGCAGAAGTAACTAGGTTACTGTGACCCAGTGGAGATACTTGCAGTCCCAACATGGTCTCAGAGCCAAGGGGAAGAGAAGGTCATTCATATCTAATAGTTCTATGGGTTCTCCCTCATGGTTTTATAGTCAGCCTGTTTATCTTTGATTGTGTGTTGGTCATTGTACATGAAAACCATTTATAAGTATAAAGGGCTGAGATGAAGATACCTTTCTCTAGAGAGAAGTTTTATTTTTTTCTGGCAAGTATTTGTAGGCGCTGTAAATCTAGGATCCCTGATCTCCCAAACTAAATTAAAAGCTTCAAGTTTCCTCAACAACAGGGATTCAAACCCAATCCAAGGTCTTCTTCAGAACTAGTCAATTTCTGGTTCATCCTCACCCTTAGGGTCCCAGCTTATTGTGAGAAATCTCTGCTTTTGGCCTCCCCATCTTATGTGGGTTTTAGGCCTTGATTTCTGTCTCTCTAACCCTGCCAGTCTGTCTAAACAAAGTTCAAATTTGTCAGACTCAGTAAAAGCTGCCAGGGCAAAAGGGATGTCCATACTTCTCTGGGTTTGTGATACCCTTCAGTGTTGATCTAGTATTTCCTTATTATCTGATCAGCATTTTGATGATTTTAAAAAGATGAATATTTTATCCACATTTTCAATTGCTTTCTATGATAATAGCCTGTGATTAATAAGCAGAACTTCTTTGGTCAAATGAAATATTACATAGGATCTCAATATCAAAAACAAAACTAAGCAAAACAAAAAAAAGATAAAAGTGGAACAGTTCTGGTTAAAGTGGGGCTAGAGGCCCCCAAGGCCTGCCAACCAGGTCTCCCCTTTGTTGGACCCACATAATGCATCCTTTAGTACTTGGGTTTCAAGGGTATGGTTTGCAAAACTCTGCTCTAAGGAACCCATTGGTTTGACTGGCTTTGAGGAACCATAGCTTTGGTGAAGCTCATCTAGTACTTTCCCTAGAAACAAATGGTTCTTGACATTTTAGGATGGCTAGAAGCCTAGATGTTGGACAAGATGCTATAAGAAATGACAGGGTATGCTACCTGAGTCCCAAAGAACCGCTGTGAAAGTAAGACTGGGGATCTTCTCAGTCCTCTTAGGAGGACTGGTCTGAGGTGGGGGAAGGAGAATGGGAGCAGGGGAGAATGGTAGCTGTGTCAGTGTGGGTCCTCCAAGAGACAGGCATCAATACAGAATTAGACATGCAAGGGTCTCATTGGGGGAAATGCTTGTGAAGGAAAAAGAAGGGAGCAGGAGGAGTCAGGAAGTGTTTGGACCTTGATGCAGATCTGACACCTATGACACCTCCTTGTCCCACGTCGGAACAGACTGAACCTGGGAAGGTGGGGTGACTTCCTTGTGTTCTCATGGCTAGGGGGTGCCAGGGCTGGGACTCAGACTAGTTTCTCAACTCTGAGTTTAGTGTTCTCTTTGCTAAGGAAGGCAGTATGCCATCACATAGCGTGCAATTTGAAGGCAGATACCTGGATTCCATATAAGCTCTACTCTCACTGTTGATCTGACCTTGAGTATGTCGTCAACCTGTTTGTCTCTGTTTCCTCATCTGTAAAGTGGGAATGGGAATGTGTATGTTAGCAAACTTTGAAGATTAAATAAGATAATATGTGAAAGAGTGTTTTTCATTAACTTTAAAAACAAATGTTATTACTGTATCATGTTTTATTACTCTTTGGTAAAAGAAGGCTATAAAGTCATCGGCAATGGAGGTGGGTGGAGATTCCATCCAGTCCCTGTCGCTGATCGTGCTCCTGAACCCACTGGGACTACCTCTTCTCCTGTGGATAGGATATTTTTATGTATTTCTTCAAAGGAGCTTAAAAAGTTAAATTTTTGGAGCATCAGCTCTATGAAGAAAAGAGCTAGTATGAGAGAGGGTTTGGGCCAGTCGTTTAGCTTCTCTGGGCCCAGGTCCTTCATCAGCAAAACGAGGGACTGGGGTATCTGATGTACAAAGCCTCCTTTCAGAAGGAGGCCCCATAAACCCTCATGAATGGGACAGGCTCAAATAGGGAAGGAAGAGGCTATTACCCGACAGACTCCCAAATACAGGGCACAGAGCACGAGGAGACTGTCATGGCCTCTGGCTTGAGAGATTCACTCGATCCAGAAAGAACTCTCTGGCACTGAGGGTAGTTAAACGCTGGAAATGGAGAAGGCAACGAAGTTTGTGGAAATCGCTTTCCGGAGGTCTTTACAGGGAGAAGAAAAACCCAGTTATAGTCCTGTTGGAACTTGGGAAATAGCCTAGGAAGCGTTTGAAGTGACTTCCACCCTGCAGATGACTGACCCCGCATGAGATGCTGCGAGGTGTCGAGTTGAGCTGCTGTTTCCACACACTCTTTCCTGTTGTGCTCACCTGTTTCCTGCTGCTGCTGCCTTTGTGCTGGGGGTTTGTGGACCTGGGTGAAAGTTCTCGGGGCCCTCCCACCTCCCAATCTGTGTTCCGAACTTTGACCTCTCCTCCCCGTTTACCACTTCCTCCTCCTCCAGCATATCCCTCCTAGCAAGTGGTCCTGGTGCCAGCAGCTACTCCAGATGATAAAAGCTAGTATAGTGACTGATAACTGCTTCTGTGTAAGGATAATGTGGGGACTTTTTTTGCCAAACTAACCGATGAAGAGATAACAGAGGAGCAAGTCTGATTAAAAATGTTTAGGGCGCATGATCTAAAAACTTTAATTGGTTTTATTTTTGATACCCTTTTCAGTACGTATCTGTCTCCCTTCCTCCTTTTTAACCCTCTTGAGACTGGATAGGGATTTCCCAAGCAAGTGTAAGAGTAATTATATTCAAAGACAGATTTTTTTTCCTAAAGGTGTCACGTTAATTGTCTTTTCTAAGGCTCATTGTCTCTTTGGCCCAGGTGTGAAAAGACCGCCTAGGGTTAGTAACAGTTTGCATTCGTGTTTTTCACATACACGATCTCATTTTGCCCTCCAGCTGTCCCTGCACCTGGTAGTTGTTTTTGTTCCTGTTTCCCAGATAAGCAAACTGAGGCCCAACTTGGGAAAGCTCACAGAACTAGTGTTGGCTCCAATATAACTCCTGCTCCTTTCCCATCACCTCTCATAACCCTGGCTGGCGGCGGTAAAGCCACAAAGGCCCCTTGAACTCCATCCAGCCAGACCTGTGCGCTTCCCAGCAACTGGCAAAGGCCAGTCTGCTTGAGACAAAGTTTTCACTGGTTGGTGGGAGAACGAAGACCTTCCTGGGAATGTAGTGAGTTTGAAAAGCAAATAGCTTTCCTTATGTATTTGTTTCCTAGGGCTGCTCTAACAATGTACCACAAACTGGGTGTTAAAACAGCGGAAATTTATTCTTTCATAGTTCTTGAGGCTGGAAGTCTAAAATCAAGGGGTTGGCAGGGCCACGCTCCCTCTGCAGGTGCTAGGGGAGAGTCCTTCTTTGCCGCTTCTTAGCTTCTGGTGGTTGCGAGCAATCCTTGGTGTTCCTCGGCTTGTAGCTGCATCACCCCTGTCTCTGCCTCCATCATCATATGGATGTCTTCCCTGTATGTCTCTGTGTCTAAGTCTTTCTCCCTCTCAGGGTGCCAGTCATTGGATTTAGGGCCCACCCTACTCCAGTATGACCTTATTTTGAATTGATTACACCTGCAAAGACCCTATTCCAAATAAGGTCACCTTCACAGGTACCAGGGAGTAGGACTTCAACATATCTTTTTGAGGGACACAGTTTGCCCCATAACACCTTATTTTAGTCCTCCCTTCCTGCTTGTTTGATTTAAAAGATGTCATTCCTTTTTGTGAAATTATGGTTTTGTCGTAGATGGTAGTTTTTCATTTTATAAATTTATAAGATTCAGAAAAGTACATATTCCTATCACTCAATGAGCAACTATCGACATATATTTGATTCTAGTATTTTTTTGAGAATGAAAATGTTTCGAATATAGATTTAAAAATTGCTGTTAACCATCTTCTCCTCGGTTACATGATCCTCTTCTTTCTCTGAGGGTAGTGGTTCTCAACCAGGGCAATTTTGGGGGTGCTACTCTCATCCAGTTGGTAGAGGCCAAGGATGTTGCTAAACATCCTACAATGCACTTGACAGTGCCCCCGACAAAGGATTATCTGGTCCCAAATGTTAAAGTACCTAGATAGAGAAGCTCTGTTTTAGAGAGAAGCAGTACCACGATATCAATGTAAATCCTTCCAGAAATGTTTTTCATACTTTTGCGTGCATTTATAAACCTGAATAAACAATATGTAGTACTATGTTTTTGTTCATGAGTATTCTTTTAATTTATATAAATAGTATCATAACATATTCTGCTTCTTGCTTTGTTTTTCCTTTCAACATTTTTTAGATCTAGCCACATTGATATACATACATATTTATAATATGCATATATCTGTGTATATATATATAATTTCTTTTAACTGATCTATAGTTTGCTGTTTTTTTAATTGAGGTATAACTGACGTATAACGTGATATTAGTTTCAGGTGTACAACATAATGATTCGATATTTGTATGTATTGTGAAATGATCACCCTAATAAGTCTAGTTAATATCCATCACTATACATAGTTATGAATGTTTTTCCCAGTGATGAGAACTTTTAGGATCTACTCTCCTAGCAACTTTCAAATATACAATATAGCATTATTAACTAAAGTCACCATGCTATAGTTTCCTGTTTTTAAAAATATTTTGATGAAATACACAATTGATAACTCTATGTCCCATGTTAGGCGTGCTCTGTTTTGGGGAGGATCAAGTTTTTTTTTCCCTATGTCATCTGTAAGTCTGGAAACCCAAGACTAGATGCCCCAGTCCTGGTTGGCAAGCAGGCCCATTGTCTGGGATGTTAATTTTCCCCAAGAACTTATTCTCCCCAGAAAATAGCCATATCAGAGGCCTTAGGAGCCCTCAATCAGCTCATACAGAGAATGGAATTGTGTCACAGCTCCAATTTAAGGTTGGTAGGACCGGAAAACCCAGGATTAAAGTGAGGTCCACTCAGATTTTGGTTTCTAGAAGAAATTGAATAGGGTGACAAATTTGGAAAAGGGAGGCCACTTTTGAGGAATTTCATCAGATATCCACAGACTATCATGTAACCAAAGCCCAAATTTTCAGTCTCAAAGGCTCATCAATAAAGGATTCAATGGCAAGCACTCCAATCTGAGTTAGAAGACTTGGGTTTGCTCTTAGCTGTCGCCTTGCTGTGTGACCTTGAACACAGTCTCAATTTTCCCCATCCCTAAAATGGAGGTGCTAGCACATCAGCGGATTTCTGCAGGGATAAAATGAGAACAGTGCTTGCTTGGTATCTGGTAAGGTTTAAAAAATGACAGTTGATCCTGGAGTCTGAATCTAAGGAGATTGGACTCTTTCCTATTGGCAGCAAGGAAGCCTTTGGAGTTTCTTTAGAAGCATGGGAGTGATATGTTTAAATGTGAGTTTTAAGAAGTTAATTCTGGCTTGGAAGCAGTGTATAAGGAAAGTTTGAAGTAGGAATAAGTTGGAAGTACACAGATGAGTTGTTAAGATTTGAAATAATCCAAATGAGAGAGACTTGCCTGAATTGAGTGAGTGGGATGGGTGGGGTGGGAGGGGAAGGAGAGGAGAAGGATGTGGGAAGGGGAGAGGAGAGAAAGGGAATGAGAGATATTTAAGAGAAGGCATCAGAAGAAGTGAAGATTGACTGGATGTGGATTGTGAGAGAAAGGAGATGAGGATAATGGATAGTGCCCAGGTTGCTAGCTGGACCCACTGAACGGATGGTGATATTAAGGAAGATAATGAATCAGAAGGAACAGTTAACGGAAGGTGTGGAGGAGGAAAATAATGAATTTGGCTTTAGCCAAGGTATGTCTGAGTTGCCTGGGGGACATCCAGGACCAGAAGTGGGTAGTTTGTGAAGGGATCTCAGGATGGAGCTCTAGGGGATGATGACATCCAAAGGATGTGGGAGGAGAAGAGCAGCAGCTGAGAGTGACTTTCAAAGGCAGAGTGACTTTGAAAGAGTGGTTTTCAAAGAAGGAGGAGGAGGAAAGAGGCAGGAGATTCATAAAAGGGGGTTCAATAAGGCCAAAAGCACCAGGAAGTCCTCAGAGTGTGGGCACTGAGAAGAGGCTCTGGTTTGGGTATTTCTGAAGCCACTGGTAACCTTGGGGAGAGCTTTGTGATTTGGGGGACCTGTGGGGGACAGAACCCAGAATGCCAAGGATGAGGATGGAAAGAGAGAAATGGAGGTTATGAGTTTTGATGCAGCAAAGAATTACAGAGAATATCTCAAAGATGAGGGAAGAGGGAAGATGTTTGTTTCATTTTAAGGTTACTAGCATGCTGCTGAGCAGTGGGTGGGGTGGGAAAGGACAGAGTGGAGAGGATATTGGAAGAGAGTTCAGGGAAGTATTGATAGAACAAGGTCCTGGGGGAGGGGGAGGGCCTGGAGAAAGAGCACAAGGAAAGAGCCCCTCTTGAAGGGACCATTTTCAATTGAGAAGGGAAGGGGGAAGGTGGGGAGGAGAAAGAGTGAGTAGCCGAAGGGGAGAGAAGTGTAGGTCTTCAGGACTAAAGGCCTCAGCTTCCACAGTAAATGGTAAAATAGGAGCCCTTGTAGCATCTGCTGAGTGAAGAAGGCGGAAAGGGTTTGGAAGAGCTGAAGAAGAAAGCAGACTGGGAAACAGTTCAAGGCTTGCTGAGTCACTGAGGTCGAGAGGGCCTGAATTATAGTTGCATTCATTGGCACAGATGGACTGTTGGTTTCTGGTACTAATCAGTTGCCCAAGGGCAGGGGAAGTGGGCACTTAGATTTCCTCCAGGTGGAGGTCTGTAGGGTGGATGTGTTGGGAGTCCAGGGGGTGAGGGAATGATTGACCGTGAAGCCCTATCTAGATAAGAAGCTAAGAGAAGTTGTGGTATGCTGTTAGAATTAAGAGATTGGGGTGCTGTGGCTTTATAAGGTTAAAGAAGAAGATTAGGGAGAGATGGGAGATAAAAATAAGATTTTTCTCAGATAGGTATTTGGTCAAGAAGTAGTTCTGGATGAGGTGAGAGTCCAGGTGAGTACGAAGGGAAGGAGGATGAAGGTGAGGCTTACTGGAGCAGAGGAAACAAGGCCTCTGAGGCTAGGGCACCGTGCACATGTGTACTGCACGCAATGGCTGGAGTCACGGTGGGAGGGAACTATTAGCCAGCGAAATATCTCAGTGAATGTGGCAGAGTAATCTTGGAATGATGTACTGGTCAGTTTTTACTGCATAACAAATAACCACAAAAATCTTGGTGGCCTACAACAGTAAGCATTGATTTAGCTTCCACATCTGGAGACAGTTGATCTAGGATAGACTCATCTGGGTAATTCTGTTGATCTTGCATCTGTAGGTTGGATGGGATCTGGCTGGTCTAGGTTGGTCATAGTTTGGTGGGGGGGCTGGAATGGCTCTGGTCATTCTCCTCTTGAGACTGGCAGGCTAGCCCAAGCTGCTCTTCTCATCAAGATGGCAGAGGTGCAGAAGAACAAGCACTTTTCAAACCTTTGGTGATGTCATGCCTGTTACCATTTCTTTGGCCAAAGTCAAGGGGTGCAGAAGTACATTGCACCTGTGGAGGTAGTTGGGGATGGTGAGTGAATGTTTTTGAGCAGATTATTATTATTATTATTATCTAATTATTTACCTAATTATCTACCGCAGGTGGTAGATAAACACTATGAGGCTGGAGAGGGGATAGGGTTTCATATGGCACTGGACCCTTGGATGACAACAGAGGAGCCAAGGTGGGAAGAAAGGATGCTGTCTCCTCTGCTCCCATCCTGAGATACAAGTGGCCCCAACTGAGAATGTTTGGCAAAGAAATCATTTGATTAGAGAAGGTACGGGTTTCTGTGTTATAAGAAGTCAAATATGAACAGCAGGAATTCCGGAGGCCACAGAAGGAAGAGTTCCAAAGAGGCATTGGGAGGCAGCTGGCTACCCAGAGTCGGAGAGCAACCGCCTGAGCAAGGAAGTCCTAGCCTTAGGAATAAAATTGGCAGAATACACACACACACACACACACACACACACACACACACACACACACACACAGAGCTGCTAGAAGAGCTGGGGCTGACCCAGGGTAAACTCTCTGGGAGCCTTATTATTTCGGGAAGGTGTTGTAAAGACCAGCCCCCACGTTGCCTTGAATGGGGCTCTGTGTGCTGGCTCTTTCTGACTAACTGAGCAGGGCAGATGCTTCCCTGGAGGAGATGTTTCCAGGGAGAGGCTGTCACAGCTCCGTACTATACTTGGGATTTCACAATTGCTTTTACTCTGACAGGGTGTTGGGAACATTTTTTCTTTTTTTTTTTTTTGCGATACAAATAAGGAAGCAAGAGGGTGGGTGTGGGAAGGAAACTATTTTAATGGAGATACAGTAATAGAAATAACATCCATCCTTGGAAAGAGACTCGAGGAGCAAGACGGGTGGGGGTGGAGCACCTCAGACCTGGACCTTATGTCTTTGCAGAGCCTCTCACTACCTTCCCAATTGTTCTTGACCTTCCATCCCCCACTAGGCTGTAAGCTCATTGAGGGTAAGGGCTGGGCCTGTCTTATTCCTAGCTCTGTCCCCAGTGCTAGCACCATACACTGAACACAAGAGATGCTCAATCAATATTTTTGAGTGGATGAGCGAATGAATGATCAAAAATTTTAAAGCTTGTATATCTGTCCCCACTTAAACGAACTCCAAACTTTCTTTTGGTCACAGCAGTCAACAAATGTTCAGGGACCTCTTGAATATCAAGCAGGTGGCCAGGCTCTGGGCATTCACAGAGAGTGAGACACAGTCCTTGCCAGATGGTCGCTTATCTTCAGGTGAGGCTCAGGGAACAGCAACAATTCAGAGCTATAGAGAAATGTTTCAAGCCTCAGTTTGCCCATCTGCAAAAGGGGGGGGGGGGCTCAACCAGATTCATTCAGGTTTCTTTCCTACAAGCCTCCTTGGAGACATGAATATTCTTTAGTTCATTGTGAAGCTCTGAAATGGAGAAAACAGTTTGATGGCTGTCTTAGCTCAAGCTGCTATAACAAATATATCACAGAGTGGGTGGCTTAAACAACAAACATTTATTTCTCACAGTTCTGGAGGCTGGGAAGTCTTAGATCAAGGTGCTGGCAGATCTGGTGTCTGGTGAGGAACTGCTTCCTGGTTTGCAGATGGCCGTCTTGTGTCCTCACGCGGCAGAGAGCAGAGAGAGGAGGAAGCGAGCTCTCTGATGTTTCTCCTTAGAAGGGCCCTAATCCCATTCACGAGGGCTTCACCCTCATGACCTAGTCACCTCCCAAAGGCCCCGCCTCCTAATACATCACATTGGGGATCAGACTTCAGCACAGGAAGTTTGCCATTGATGAACATTCTGTTAATAGCAATAATTCTGAAAAGTATTTAACCATGAAGACTTTTTCTTTTCTTTTTCTTGTTTTTGTTCTTAAAGGCTCTTGTGGGATTAGTTTTCTAAGGAGCACACTTTAGGATGGGTGGGTTTAGGCTAATTCTGGTGGACTGACCCGGTTGTGGAATTTCTTCTGAAGGTCATCCCCATCCCACCTTCATAGGGGCGCTTGCACCAAACTTAATGGTGTTTGTTTATTTTTTTTCCTGTGCTCAGGATGGGGCCAGCTGCTTTTTACAGCACCGAGGGCGTTCAGACATCTGGTTAGCATTTATCCTGATGATATTGGAGATGGATGTTCACGTTTCAGGATGGGGTAGTACCTGCTAAGCTTCTATTTTGGTCTACTGTCCCCAGAGCAGCCATGGCTCATCCCTGAGCACCCTGCACCTCAGGGAGGATTTGAGGCATCCAGGATAACTGTCTCTCTGGAGGCTTTGGGACAAAGGGACTGGCTTGTATAGGGATGTGGCCAGAGGTTGAGAGTTCTGGACATGTCAACACAGGATAGAATCAGGGATTCTGAAAAACAGGCAGTTCCAAGGTGAGGCACTGAATCTAGAACAGGGGCTATTAGCATCTTTCTTCCTCTTTTGGATTATTTACTTGGATAGGATGTGTTCTCAGGTATTTGATCAACCCGGCTGTTCAGGTGTATGGGGAATGGCGGTGGATGGTTAAGAACTAGGTATCAAGTCGATGCTCCTCTCATATCTCCTCTGGATAAGAGCAATGACCTCCTGTGGCCAGCCTGGAGGCATAGTGGTTAAGTTTGGCATGTTCCACTTCAGTGGCCTGGGGTTAGCAAGTTCGGGTCCCAGGTGTGGACTTACACCACTGGTCAAGCCATGCTGTGGCAGGCATTGCACATACAAAATAGAGGAAGATTGATACAGACAGTAGCTCAGGGCCAATCTTCCTCAAGTAAAAAGAGGAGGATTGGCAACAGATGTTAGCTCAGGGTCAAACTTCCTCACCAAAAGAAAAAAGAGCAATGACCTTGTAATTGGTCTCTCTGTATCCTGATGTATTCCTTTCAAAACCAGTTCACACACCATCTAAGGCACAGACTTTATCCCACCACTTCCTCTGTTTAAAATATCTCAATGGCTCCCTCAGACCCCCTTAGCTTGATACCCAGGACCTTTGGAACTTTGCCTTCAACATGACTTTTTAGCTTTACATTTCTCCCCAGCCTTCTCTCCCACCTACCCTACACTCCAGCCAGACAGAACTTCTCATAGCTTTCTGAGTACCCTCTGATCTTTCACAGCTCCCTGCCCTTATTCATGCCTTTCCCCCTGTTGGCATACCTCCCCTGTGGCTGGGTGTAGCAAAACCTCTCATTCTTTTTTTTTTTTTCTGCTTTATCTCCCCAAACCCCCCGTACACAGTTGTATATCTTGGTTGCAGGTCCTTCTAGTTGTGGGATGTGGGACGCCGCCTCAACGTAGCCTGACGAGCGGTGCCATGTCCGCGCCCAGGACCCGAACCCTGCGCTGCTGGAGTGGAGCGCGCGAACCTAACCACTCGGCTACGGAGCTGGCACCCCTCTCATTCTTTGAAGCACAGTTCAAAAGCCTTCTTCTCCCTCTCGGCCAGTCATTGGCTCCACCATTTGTGCTCACATAACATTTTACATATCTTTATTAAAGTACCCATCACCTCCTGTTGTGATTGTTGTGCGCATGTCTGTTTCCCCTCGCTCCCTACGCTCTGGCTGGGATATCTGAGACTTCAGGGTCTTACATGGTACCTGGTAAGTTGCAGGTATTGGAGGTTTGTGGAATGAATGAATAAGTGTGAGTCGTGTTGAATGACATGGAGGTTGTGACCTCTTAGCTCCTTCTGGTCACCCTTTCTTAGGCATTCACCTTCGGTATGTATAAAAAGACTTCCTTAGGTTGGAATAACGAAAACCCAGCCTGGCTTAGCAGAGAGATAGAGCCATAGGATATTTTTAAAAAGAGATGTAGTTTTGCTACCTTTCGAGCATAGCACATTTCTAAAAGCTAAGATACAAATAGGTACTAATAAATAAACTGGGAAAATTAATGCAAAATTACACGTTTTATTAGTTCTGATTGTATAATATTGTATCATAAACAAAAGACCATAAACATTCCAGAATTATTCACTGAGTCCCAAAGTTGAAGCCATGCTGATAGAACAGTTAATTTTTTGAGCCCTGAGTTTGAAAAAGATACTGATTTTTTTATCTTAAAAATTTCAAAATATTTTTTCTAAGTAAAACCTAGAACTTTGTGGAGAAAGGTGTAATTGGAACTTCCTGTCTTTTGAGGATAATGGGAACTGCGTTTGAATGATTGCAAATTCTGGATTAGCAATCCTCGATGAGGAAGTTCATAGTTCCGTAATAACTCACTTTTATTATAGGACAGAGTGTGGCATAGGTGAGTCCCTTGGGTGCCATCCAAATGTGTTTAATTACTGCAAGATGAGCCCATAGATTTCATTTCATATGCCTGTTGTAATTGATAGGTGGGTAGTCCATGCCTAGACTGTTGGGTTGAGAAAGATTCTGAGGCTCCATCTGGTTCAATAGAAAGGTTGTATGATTGACTAATGAAGTGTGCTGTGGACACGTGAAGGGAAGATTCATGTATTTACCTTCTTTATCTAACAGATCCCAGAAACTGTGATTTAATGTTAATCAATGTGACAGTGATAGAAACACGGGACTTAGTGTTCAAATGCCTGAACTTAAGATTCAGTTACATCACTTACCGCTTCTGTGACCCTGAACAAACCATGTTCTCTCTCTTCAGTTTCTCCGTATGTAAAAGAAAGTTGAAAACATTAACACTTTACTTGTCGCTACGAAGGTTAGATGAGAGAGTGTTTTGTAAATTCCGAAGGACACTACGCACATTAGTGCCTACTATTTTTAACGAGGCTTCTAGGGTTCTTGCTGTCTGTACTTGGTCCTATTTGTTTGTGCCATGCATGTTATACATGCTGGTCTCCATGTGGATTGCCTGCTTTACATTCTCAGCTCACAGTGCACAGAAACTGTGCTTATGCACTGACTTGGCCTGCCACCCAACCCAGGGCTCTTGGGAGGCTCCCATCTTTTTGGTTCTCTATGGTATTGTCCCTCAGGACAGGGAGTTACACTGAAGCTGATGAGGTTGGACCACATAATGGGGTTCATAGGCTTGGAGATTCCATGTTAAGTGCTCATAGTAAATTTAGAGCGAAGGCCCTGGACTTCCTTTCCTTAGCTGCCTCAGGATTGGCACTTTAGTACCTCATGGAGCTAAGCCTTGACCAGCACAACTGGGATGACTCAGTCCTATTCTACCTGCCTCATCCTCTAGGAGGCGAGCTTGGGGATGTTTTCATGGCAAAGGAGTGAGTAAGAAGAAAGTGTCAAAGTAGTTTTAAAGCCTTTGCTCATGTCATTTCTGCTAACATCCCATTCAGCCAAAGCAGGTCATATGTCTGAGCTTGGTGTCAGGAGTTGGGCACAGTAATGTTGGTGGTAAAAGGTACAAAGATAGGGAGAGGTGAAGAATTTGGGTCTTTAATACTATCAAACTACTGGAGAGATCTCTGAAATCATGGTGAATAAGGTGAAAGGAAAAACAGCAATGTGATGATGGTAATGGCTAACATTTACTGAATGCTCACCGTGGGTCAGTCTGTGCTGGGAGCTTACGTGCATTCCCCCCCATCGCATCCTCACGAGCCTTTGCTGTAGGTATTACTCCCCTATTTTACAGATGTGAACACTGAGGTTCAGAGGAATTAAATAATTGCAAAGGTTACATAGCTCCTAAGTGGTGGAGCTGGGATGAGAATCCAGTTCTGTCTGACTCCAGAGTATAGCTCTTAGTCAAAACCCAGAATGCCAGAACCTGGGGGCCAGGACACCCCTTGAAATTTACCAAAGAGAAGTTTAGGAGAAATAATGGGCAGCCCCATTTCATGCCGAGTGTGGTAAACTCAAGGAATGTGTCCCTCGCATGAGTATTTACTGATGCCAGGACCTCTGAGGGATGTGAGGCTTCTAAAACTCAGTTGAAAGCAAGGATGAATGAAAAGGCAAATCCGTCCAAGAAAAGTTTGTATGAATGACAGTTCCTTTGTGAATTTTTGAGGGGAAAGTAGGAGATTTTAGAGACAGCCCCTTAAATGTTAAGGTTGGTATGGTGCAGTGAGTTTGAAGCTGTGTTCTTTGGAACTCTAGAGATTTTTATGACAAAATCTCCAGGACTGTTGCAGAAGTCAAAGTGGAAGCCTGGAGGCAAGATTCCACCTCCCACTCCTGTGAGCATCTCTGCTTTTAACTGTCAGATTTTGGGGTTTGGTGCACTATTTCTTTTCTTGGAAGAAGTAAGCATCTCGGTGGCCTAAGAAAAGAAAGGCATCATTCTCATGAAAAGCTCCCCCATCAAAGGGTCCCTGTACCTGGGCCCTGGCACCACTTCTGCTCCTGCCCAGTTGTGTGATCTTAGACACCTGCTTGATTGTCCCCGGAGTCCTTCCTTCCTCCCTCTCCTACAGGTTGGGGGTTTGAACTAGGTGATCTTCATTGTCTTCTCCAGCTCTGATATTTTTTATCTTCAGAGGGGCAGCTGCACCTGATATACCCTCAGGGGTGAGGTTCTAGAACTGGTCTGCCAATGGTCTGGCCCAGAAGTCTCTCCCTTGAATTCTTCCAGCTTCCATCTGCTTCCTCACCTTAGTCCAGTCAGCAAACATTTATCTGTGATTGACTCTGTGCCAGACTCTGAGCTCCCTTCAAAGCTCATGAGCTGCTAATACTTGCCCTGGTCTGGGCGAGTCCCAAGAGCGCCCCCTAGCTGTGCCTTCTCCTTGCCATCTCACGTCTCCCTGTCCTCTCTTTCTGCCTCACGTGTTTATGCCTCTCTGCAGGACAGAGTATGAGGGTTGGTAACAATTTATACCCTGTAGGAGCTGGCATTGGGGGCAATAGTCTGTAGGGATCTGGGGGTGTTGCAACAGGTGGGGTCATTGGGTCATTGTGCCCTATCCAGGCACTGACAGGGATGCTAAGTTCATCTGACCAAAGCACTTTCCTGATTTAGATCCCTTCCTCTGGCCGCCTCCTTCTCTCAGGCCATGACTTTCTGAGCAAAGGTAGGAGTTAAGGTCTGGTTGTTTGGTGGCAGTACCTGCATCCCCTTTCTCAGTTCCTAGGCAGCAAATAGGATGGGAAGATGTGGAGGGGCAGTTTCCCCATTAAGTACGGAAGGAGAGAAGGCTGGAGAGTGCTAAGTGGTACCCCAAAGCTATTTTAAATAGAGGAGATTTAGGAGTGGAGATCTGGAGCAGAGACAGTGGAATGTGAGAAGGTTTGGGGAAGGGCATTCCAAGCAGCAGGAACAGCAAACGCACGAGCTCTGAGGTTGAACTGTACTGAGTGGTTTCTGACAGGACCAAGCGAGCGACATGTCTGGGGCCCAGACAGCAAGGGGATGAGAAAGAGTGGGTGAGATTGGAGAGGTGGCTGGGGGCCAGACCATGGAGGGTCTTGTAGACCAGAGGGGGGACTTTGAATTTCATTCTGAGCATGTAGAGAAATCACTGGAGGGTTTTGAATAAGGGAGTGATGACTTCTATTTTGAGGGTCACTCTGACTGCTCTGGAGGAGATATCCCTTAGTGGGCAAGGATGGAAGCAAGGAGACCTGTTAGGAGGTTTGTACGTAGTCCAGGAGAGAGAGAAACATTGGTATAGTTGAACTGATCAGCGGATAGCCAAACCTCTCTCCTATGAGATCTTAGGTCACCGGGCCAAGCCTGGAATTTCCTGCCAAAGGGCCAGGGAACCCTGGGGAGCCCGAGGGTGGAGAAGGGGAGATGGCAGATTGGGTGGTGCTGTGGCATGGTCTTTGGAGGCAGACCTAGTTTTACCCCTTATTAACTGCGTGACTTTGGGAAAATGATTTAATTTCTTGGGAGGGGGTCTCAGTTTCCTCATCTGTAAAATAGGGATAATAAAAGTTGCTACTTCTTAGAGTTTTTATAAGGATTAAATGACTTCAAGTGTAACATGTGGAGTAGTGCCGTGTACAGAATAGGTGTGATATGAGTGCCGCACTTGTTGTAAGATGCGTGTGCTGGAAAAACTGCATAACAGCCTTTCTAGTAGCGGACCAAATTGCCTTTGGCCTTGGTCCTGAACACACTGATCAGCTCTGGTCCCTTCTCAGAGGCTACCCTTAGCCTGCCCCAGAGCCCCAGGCTCAGGTTTTACCCCCATTGTAACCCTTCCTAGAGATGGTGTTCCCAGGTAATTTCCTGTCCTTGCTTCTTGCCCTCACATGCCCCGCTCAGCCATCTCATTACACTGTAGGAAGCATGGCGTGGACCTCACACCTCTGAGATGCCCCCCACAGATAGGACTGTCCAGGCCCAACATTTGCCTCACGGTGAAGCTGGGGGCTGCCTGGTCTGCCCTGCACAGCTTGCGTCTGTCCAGAGTCTCTGCGAATCTGTTCTGCTCTCCCCCTGCCAGCTCTGGCACCACTTGCTTTGTTAATGGAGAATTTGTCAAGTAATGGGAATAATTAGCACAGTGGGGGCCTTACTGTGCCCTGGAAAGAGAACAGAGAGAGCCATCCCAGCAGCCCCAGACATGATTGCTGGGCAGGCTTATTTTCTCTTGTCTGAGTCTCTCTCCCCATCTCTTGCATGTGTTTGATTTTTTTCTCTTTGTATAGAGACTTGGCTAGGAGAAAAGACCCGTAAATTGTACTCTTGCTGGGCTGGTGCTGGGAAAGCTGGATAAGATTGTCTTCTTGGACTGAATAATTTCCCTCTCCCCCTGCCTCCTTTAGGGGGGAAGATTGGCTAAGCACCTAGTTGATTTCCCCCCTCCCTTTCTTCTCCTCTTTCCTTTCTCCCCCAAGCCCTCCCCTTTCCCCTTCTCCCTGTCCCCTCACGTAAAGAACTCACTGACTCTCAATTGAATCCTTTTTTAATGGTCCCAAGAGGCGAGGATCTTGAAGGGTGATTATCTTCATTATAAATTATTAACTTCCCCAGCAGCCAGATGACTTCCCAACCCGTGGCTTGGAACTCCTGGCAGGGTAGGCTCGCTGGCTGGGAAAGGAGGGGACAGGAGAAGGGAGGATGCTGAATGGTGAATGACCACAGCTTTTTGTGTTCCTGGCTGCATCTGAGATGTTGGGGAGCCTGTCAGCACCTTGCAAGGCCTGAGTCCTGTGGTTTGTGGGGAAGGGTTTGTTGTTGGTGGTTTTTGCTCACTAGACAACTCAGGGCTCCCTTACTGATGGAGTAGAGGTGGTAGGCGGGGAAGAGACTAATGCCATGAGTTGCTTTTGCCGTGAATCTTAGAGGATTGTCACTTGTGGTAAGAAGGCATCATTATTACCTTACGTTGTGTGGTCTTTTTCCTCCTTGGATGTTCACACCATCCTGGAAGGTGTGTTCATTGTTTTCCCCAATTTACAAGAGAAGAACTAAAAATTGGATAGATCATAGAGTTTCCCATGTGGTCACTTGTCCAGTAGTTAGTGGAAAGATAGAGCCTGGTTCTGACTCCCAGTCCAGTGGTCTTTCCGCCACACCAGAATTCTCCCCAGTTGCCTATGCCTCACTCATCCTTCCAGTTTCCATGCAAGTTTCCCCTCCCCTGAGAAGTCTTCCCTGACCCACTAGGCCAGAGCCATCTCTTGTTCCTCTGGACTCTATTGCACTCCATGCATGGACCTATTTAGGACTGGACCTACAACTCCAAAGGTGTCCAGCCTCTGCTGGGATTTCTCCACTGACAGGGAAGCCCATTTCACCGGGAGGTGGTCTGCTTGTAAGACAGAAATAAATACTCTTCCTAGAAATTCCATTCACTAGACAGAATTCTATCCTTGAGGGCCGTGAAGAATCTGTGGGTTCTGTCTTCCACTGCAAGGACGCTTCATACCCCTGAAGATACTGCTCATGCTAATGCTGAGTTTCCTCTGTAAGCCCAAACACCCTGGTTCCTCCAAAGGTTTTGCATATAAAGAGACTCAGGTGTGACTACTCGACATTGTCTGTGTCATTGGAATGAAGTGTAAAAGATGTCCGTCTATCCAGCATCCTCCCCCTGAACAGGCCAAGTTAGACACCAACATAGGCCATGCTGCTAGGATGAAATACGAGCATCAAGGACAGCAGGAGCAACAGCAGCGGCAGTGGTGGTGGCTAATGTTTACTTGATACTTACCTGTGCTGAGCACTGTTCTAAGGGCTTTGCCTTGTATTAAGTGCCTCACTATGGTAACTCATTATTATCACCTCCATTTTACAGATGAGGAAACTGAGGCACAGAGAGCATAAGTGACTTGCTTAAGGTCACACAGGCAGAAAATGGTAGGTCTGAGATGTAAACGCAGGAAGTCTACTTCCAGAATCCATGCCTTTAACCTCTATGAAAGGGACACTTATCCTAGCACCAGTGTTCTATTTTGGACCCTAGACACTGACCACTGCCACACTGAGCCCACACTCGGCACAGCCTGCCTCTAACCATTGGTCCACCTCCTTAAATTATCTAGGCTCATGTCTTTCCTTCCTACTAGCATGTAAGTGCCTTGCAGTGTTTGAGTATTTTTTTATTTATCTTTATATTTACACCATGGGTGCTGCATGGTTGAAAAAAAGTAAAAGAAAACGCTTCTTTTCAATTGACCACCCTCCAGCTTACCTATACCTCTCTTGAAGAGTGGAGCTCAGAATAAAAATCTGATGGCTAGCGCTAAATTGACAGATGATCAACTCCCTTTTCCTATAAGTTATATTTTAGTTAGTGTAATCTAAAATTGCATTTGGTTATCTGGCAGTCACAAAACACTGTATCTATATCTTGTCTATTTAATTCCTCGCTTCTTATTTACTATGCAGCTGTAAGTTGCACCTTCCATCCTTATGCGTTTATTTTGGAGGATCAAGTTGTATAGCTTTCCATTTATTTCCATCAAATTTTGTCTTGTTGGATGTAGGCTGTATTTTAGGCCTACTGGGACTTCTTGGGATTCCGCAGCGTCATGTGGCACGCTCACTAAGTCTCAGGGTCAGTTCATCTACAAACCTGACCAGTTCCATCCAAGCTCTTCCCTCTGCATCCAAGCTCTTGATGAATATGAAGAAGGAGAAGGCCTGATCTCGCCCCAGAATCGGCCTCCCAAATGGCTCTCCATCACACCTTCTTTGAAGCTGTAGGCTAGCCAGTGACAAATCTTCTTGGTTCTGTCCACCTCACATTCATCATATCATAAGAAACTTCCAAAAGATCAGCTTAAGTCCATATATGTTTTATAATTCCTGTGTATCTCTTCTATAATAGATTAGTATTCTTGACAGAAAAGGAATTTAGCCTGATGTGACTACTTAGTTCTTATGGAAAACTTAGTTTTTAAAGAAAAGTGTTATAGTTCAAGGTTTTTTGAAAAAAGTTTCTTTCTTTCTCTCCTCATTTCCACCCCCTTTTCAGCACAATATAAACTCCAAGCGCCCTTCTCTTTATGCCCATTTGAAAGAATGGAATTGAGGTCCTCAGAGACTGCTTCCCTTCCCTTTCCTGAAGTGGTGGGGACAGTGAACCACGGATGGAGTAAGCTTCGTGGCTGAAGCCCCTTTAAGACTAGAAGCAGCTCAGCAGATTTCAGGGCAAAAAGAGAAGATAGAAGGAGGGGTGGTATTCTTAGACAGGAAAACATTGTTAAGGGGAGAACTGGGGTGTGGAGGGGACTGGGAAGAGAGAAGGACGGTGAGCTCTCTGTTGTAAACTCTGGTGGATGTTTGCCCATATTTTGCCAGATGAGAGATTGGTGTTGAGTTGGGGATCTGTAAGAAGGGGGTTCCAGCCTACAAACAGAAACCTGTAATACTCTTCTTTAAAACTCTCCTTCAGGAGACATAATAAAAATAATAGATGAACACATATTATGTATTGGGAAGTCTATTAAGCTGTTTTTATTGAAATATAACATGCATATAGAAAAGTACATACATCATATGTGTACAGCTCAGTCAATGCATTTTCACAAACTAAACACAATGTACAACATCCCTCAGATCAAGAAATAGAACTCCTTTCCCACCTTTGCCTTCTTCTAGTCATTAACTGCCCCCCCTCCAAGGGGGACCATGATTCTGACATTTAACAGCATAGGATGATTTTGCCTCTTTTTGTACCTTATATGAATGGAACACTTACAGTATGTGCTTTTCTGTGAGATTCACCCATGTTGCTCTCTAGAGATGAAGACCAATCATTGTAAATGCTGTATAGCATTTTGCATGAATAGACTATAATTTGTTGATTCATTCTGTTACAGATGGACATTCGGTTATTTTCTAGGTTTTGGCTGTTATGAGTGGTGTTGCTATGAACATTGTCACACATGTTTTTGGTTGGACGTATATAAGTATTTCTGTTGGTATATACCTGGGAGGGGAATTATGGAGTCATGCTGTAAAAATGTTCAGCTTTAGTAGCTACTGCCACAAAACTTTCCAAAAGTAATTGTACCTCTATACATTTTAAAATTAAATAAAGTTCAGAACTACCCTATGAAATAGATATTATCATTCCCGTTTTTGGATGAACAAACAAAGGCTCAAAGAGTTGCCCAAGGTTAAATAGCTAGAGTAATGAGTCTGGGTTTAAATCCATCTCCGCCTGATGCTAAAGCCCCTGCTTTTTCTCACTCCCCTGAGCTGCTTTCATATCTTGGAGAGGATTCGACCCTCCCCTCGCTCACTGCCCACTGCCTGCAGTAGTGAGGCTGTAGCATTAAGGTAGAAGGAACTGTGTATGTGACGTTGCCCAAATCAGAGTGTCAGGAGGGGCAGAGGTTAGTTCTGGGAGTGAATCTCTGAAGCTGTCATGCTAGAACGAGCCTCCATCCCCCTCCAAAGCACCTGGAGATAGAAGCATGCCCAAGGACATGGGCAAGTGGGGCATAACCATTGGTGATGGGGGTGAGACATCTGACATGTGTCTCAGGTCACAGGGAGTCCTGCCAGGTACAGATGGCCATATGAGATGGAAACTTCTGTTGATGTGTCAATGACAGTGTTTCTGAAGGTCCAGTATTAGGAATATATCAGTCAGGACTCTTGGTCAGAGCCCAACTCAAACTTCCTTAAGTCAAAAAAAAAAGTTTTGGTTCATGTAATGAAATTCCCAGGACTCATTGGGCTTCAGGCCTGGCTCTATCTAGGGGCTAAAACATCACTAGAAATCTGACTCCATCTATTTCTTAGCTCTTCTTTCTTCTTTGATGTTTTCATTCTTAGACAAGATCATCCTGAACAGTAACAATGGTATCTATCATCAACTCTGGACTTCATTCTAGTAGTTTTACAACATGATAAGAAGAGAGGGTCCTTCTCCCAATAATTCCAGCAAAAGTCCCAGGGTTAACTGTAATTTGACTCAGCTTGGGTGGTAAGCCCATCCTGAAACTAATCATGGTGGCAGGTGATTAGAATGTCCTAACTGGCTCAACTGGGTCACAGGATCTGGGACTGGGATGAACCCTACCTGAACGACCTGGACTGAGATTGCTGGTGAAAATCATTTTACCTTCAAAGTGGGATGAGGGGTACGAGGAAAGGGGGGCAAGTAAAATCAACAGAGAAGCATTATAGGGACTGTCCAGTCCTATTAAGGAGCATAAGAGGAAAGCTAATGAGAAGTTTTAGAGGAAAAACTGACAAGCCCGGTCTGGGGACTGTGGGATGCCAACAAGGGCTGAGTACGAGGACAGTGACCATTATGCCTTCCTACACCCATGCTGGTTCCAGACACAGGGCTGACTTTCCCCTGAGTCTGTCTCGAGGGAGCAGAGGAACTACAGGGAGGAGGTGGAAGGGCAAATGGTAGCCGGGTCTTCCGAGCCATGCCTGTGGCAAATAGGCAGCGTGTCCGAGTTGTGTGAGGGTCCCCCTGCCTGCTAAGGAGCTGGAGTGTGAGACATCTGCAAAGATGCTAACCCCGCATAAAAACTGTGTTGTTCAATAATTATGTAAATTAGCTGGCAGTTGGATAATGCCACTTACTTTCCCTCTCCCGCTAGGTTCCCACACAACAGGTAAGCATTTTGAGCTTCTGCACCAGCCTGGGCCCTCTGTGCCTGCTCTGGGGCAAACCACCTGCAGCCGTGGCTGCTGGGGCCTCCTATGGCTCAAGAGAGGGTGGCAGTTGGAGAGGGCTCGCTGGCTTCCACTTTCCCATTTCTTGAACCTGGCACAGTCCCGCCAGAGGGCCAAAGAAGGCTAAAGAATAAGTGCCTGGGGCAGTTGGCTCGAGGCCTCTGATATTTAATGTAAGGTCACCTTTAGCTTTTGGCCATTGTGTTAATTTCCCAGAGGCCACACAAATGTCCACAATCCAAGAAATAAATGGAAGGCCTTGAGGAGAGAATGTGGGCAGACCGTAGAGTGTCAAGTCTAGATAAACCCAATTCTGATGTTACTAGTCCTAAAATGAGATTCTGCCTGGTGCCCATGGGAAAGAAAGTTTGGTTTTCCTCCGTCAGTCTTTTGGATCCCCCACGATGCAGGCAGGAGAACGTTATCTCCAGTTCTGGTCTGGGCTGAAGGGGAAGGGCTGTGAATTTGATGGGAGAGGCTCAGCAGGCAGGATAAAGTGGCCACCGCAAAGAAGGCTGGGTCAATTCTCATGATCCTCCTCACAGGGGAGTGTTCCCGGGCAGCATAGTTCCTAATTTGTGGGTTTCCCCAGATCACTAGGCATGTGCTGCTTAGCCCTTTAGCGTCATCTGAAGTTGGCATCCAGAGAACTTGGGGGCTCAGGATTTCTCTCGTTGTGTAAAGCAGGGTGGTCCGGAGGCTACTGCATGGAACAGAAGTCAAGTGATCCACAGGGATGCTCTTCACCTTCTGTTTTGACTGTTCATTCTTCTGTACATGTTTCCTGAGTTCCCACTCCATGCCAAGGCCCTGTGATAGGCACCATGGTGAAGCTGTGCCTGCCCCCAGGGAGCTTCCCTTCGAGCTTCCCGAGCCTGGGCTCTTCATCACTGTGCTTTGTTGTTTCTAAAGTACACTTGTCCTCACTACTTTGTGATGCCCTCGAGGCGAGAACGGTGTCTTATCTGCTTTGATCCAGCAGTGGCTGGAATGAATAGGAGCTGAATAAACAGGTTGAATTGCGCAGGTCATTTAATTTATACCGACAAATACAGTCATGTGCCACGTAACGACATTTTGGTCAATGACAGACCTCACATACGATGGTGGTCCCATAAGATGAGTACCATATAGCCCAGGTGTGTAGTAGATATACCATCTAGGTTTGTGTAAGTACACTCTATGATGTTTGCACAACAACAAAATTGCATAATGACGCATTTCTCAGAACAGATCCCTATTGTTAAGTGACACATGACTGTAAGTGACTTTCAGAGGCCCAGAGGTGAGCTGATAGTCTAGACCAGTCTGAAAGTTTCTGGGACTGTCCATTTACAACCAGTCAGAAATCAGTCTCTCCCATGTCCCTACACATCCGTGATACTGGGCCCTCCGTCTGAATGTCCTTCCTCCCACTGAGGGCCCTACTGGCTTTAGTCATCTGAGCCTGGACCTTGCCTGTCAGCCAGTGGACTCCTTGGTTTAAACTGGCAGGACAGGGATGGAGAGGGGCATTCCCCCATGGAAACAGTGCAGCCAGGGTAGTGTTAGTGAGAAAACACTTTCCCAAGCCTCTTGGCTCACACCCGATGGACTCCATTACGTACCATGTGAGGTTGATATTCTCGGCTCCTCAAATGATGCCAGGCATGGGATACCCATTTGGAGGGGTCTGTTCTTTCTGCTCACACCTGCCTTGCTCCCCCTTTTCTTGCTCCTCCCTCATCTAAATGCCTGGGGGGAGGGGACAGGGGAGCGGCTATCCTCTGAGCCCATTCTCCAAAAGTGCCTCCTTTTCAACAATGTGATTTAAGGAAATATGTAAACATAGCAGTTGTTGAGACCAGAAGAAGCCCTCTTTTCAGGACAAGGGTTTCCCCTCTTCCTTGGGATGTTGCCTTTGGCCTTGGTTGGTGCACCTCACCTCCTGCAATGACCACATTCTTAGAGATTGGGTCATGTCTCACCATCTAGGCTCCTGATATCCATCTCCGGCTTCATGTCTTCCACTCACTCCACTCCAACAGCACTGTCCTGCTTGCTGCTCTTCAAACATACCAGCCTGCTCAAGTCTCAAGGCCTTTGCACTATTACTTCTGGAACATTCACAGCCCGCCCTAGTGGTCTAGTGGTTGACTTGGCACTCTCACTGCCATGGCCTGGGTCCATTTCCCAGTCAGTTATCATACTGTGGTGGCTGCATGTTGCTGTGATGCTGAAAGCTCTGCCACTGGTATTTCAAATACCTGCAGGGTCACCCATAGTGGACAGGTTTCAGTGGCGCTTCCAGACTAAGACAGATTAGGAAGAAGGACCTGGCCACCCACTTTCAAAAAAGTTGGCCTTGTAAACCCTGTGAATAGCAGTGGAGCGTTGTCTGATAGAGCGCTGGAAGGGGAGAGGACGGTGCAAAAAGACAGGGCAGGGTTCTGCTCTGCTGTCCACAGGGTCGCTAGGAGTAGAAATTGAGTCGATGGCACCAACAACAACAAAATTCCCTCACCCTCTTTCAAGGCTTTCTTTAAATCTCACCTTCCCCAAAAACTCTGATTTATGGTGTTTGCCTGTTTCTGTGGTGTAAATACTCCTAGCATAGTTGGTTTTATGCCACCAAAGTGACATCAACCAGCTCAAACATTTCTGAAATTTTAACAGTTGGTTCTTGCAAGCCCTTAGGAGTTGGCACCTCCACACTACTGTGTCCATGTTCTAGTGAAGCATCCCTCGCACCCCTTGCCCTGGAGGTGCCCTTGCTACACTTTGGGAAACACTGCATGGACAAAACCTTTTACAGAACAAATGCTTTCCTTATGATGGATGGGGGTTGTTTGTTCAGTGGGAATAGGTGTTTGTTCCTAGTTAAGGAACAACATTTTCCTCTTCAAAGCAGGGGTAATAACTACCTTTGCTAATGCAGTCATCATAAAAATAGTGGATGGTAATGGTCTGACAGAGACCATGGTGAGTTATCAAATATGCCAGTTAATAAGCAGCAAATTGCACAGCTCTTGGAAATTGTACTCATTGCTCTTATGTGAATAGAGAAGACTCCACTTGGCGAGGTGGGCCAGCGTCTGCCTTCAGAAACCAGATCACCCACTTGACTGGGTGCTGGTGCATTTCCAACCAGTATAAAATACACATAATGTGCTCTCGGTCTGTGACATTCCTTAACCATTCATTTGTTGTCCATTCTTCAGTTTTCATAATTTTTAAAAAAGTATTTGTTTTATTACTGCCCCCACTCCACAGACATACACACACTCACACGTACACAGACACACATCAACGACCCCTCTTCCCATCCCTTCCTGTCTGGAAATAAGAAAGGAAGGAACCTGGTATTTATTGATCGCCTACTATGTACACAGCCTCATGCTAGGATCTTCCCATAGATGATCTCATTTAATCCTCTCTCCAAACTTAGAAAGAGGCTATTTTCCTCTGCTTTAGCAATGAGGATATAGAAGCTCATACAGGTTAAGAAGTTTGCTCAGTGTTCCACATACCAAAACTAGGATTCAAACTCAGCCTCGTTTTTTAAGCCTCAAAGCACATATTTTTTTCCGATAAGAGCTTTTTGCCAACATTTAGTAAGAGACAGGGGTTGTTTTGCTCATGACTCACTTTCTAATTTATTTTCACTGATTTTTATAAATATTTCTTTCACAAATTTAAAGGTGGGAGTCAGTCTTAGGCCACCTACACCCAAGCACGGAATTGTTAAATTGAAAAAGAAAAATCTATGTCATTTTCATGCCTTTTAATAGGTAAATAAGTACATATGTGTATTTGAATGCATAAGATGTTAGCACTTATCTTAAAAATAATTTTTGGCTGTGCAACCCTGTGATATGAATATTGTAAAAATGTGCTGATATGGCTTTGGGGTTTTATCCTATTTTTGCATATGGAAAAACTGAGTGCATCATTAGGAGCTGAGCTCAGGGTCCCGCAGTGGCTCTGGAAGGACCTGGAAGGGGTCTCTCCTGCTTGAAGCATCAAGAGCTGTGGGAATCGCTAGAATAGCCTGGCTCGCAGTCAGCGCTCCATCAATATTTGTGAAATAGGATGCAATATTTTCCTGACACGTGGCTAATCTTCCTCTCCTTCTCTCCTTTCTCCCCCTCTTCTTCCTAGGTCTTTTCTCTGGAGTCCAGGGAGGCAGGTTATGGGCAGGACTGCCTCCGGCCGGCACCATGAAGCCTGAGTCTGCTTCCGCTCTGCCCGGGGCCCTGCTCCGCTTGAGCACTCAGCTTCCAGCTGCCGCACTCCCCGCGGTCCCCTGCTGCTAGGAGGTAGACCTTGAGGACTGGTCCTTGGCCTGTTTTTACCTTCCCCTGGCTCACCTCACCGCTCGCGGCTCCTCCATCACGGCACCCCCGAGCCCAGCCCTCTCCCCAGCCTCCCTGGCTGGGGCATTTGGGGGTCCTTTGGGAGGAGTGCATTGCTGAAGGCTCCCACCGCCGCGCACTTTCTCCTCCTCGAATCAAGGCCTCCGGATCCGCATGGATAGCTGAGATCTTTTCTTGGAGAAAGACTCTTTGCTCCTCACTCCAGCCCTTTACTTTTCCCACCTGATCTTTCTCCTTTTCAGCTGTCCTTTCTTCTCCCTCTTCCTCTTTATTAAATTCTTCCTCGCGTGCCCGTCTGGGGCTGTCTCCTTCACTTTCCTCCTTCCTCGCCCTCTCGATATTTGTGCGTGTGCCTCCTTCCTCCTGTGTGCTCTTTGTGTCCCCACCCATCTCCTCTTCCTTCCGCTACAAAGGGGCATCGTCCCCTTACGGCTGCTCCCTGCCTATCTGCTCCTCCGGGCTCCGTCCCGGCAGCCACGATGAGCTTCACTGTGCACTCGGTTTTCTTCACCCTGAAGGTGAGCGTCCTACTGGGGTCACTGCTGGGGCTCTGCTTGGGCCTCGAGTTCATGGGCCTCCCCAACCAGTGGGCCCGCTACCTGCGCTGGGATGCCAGCACGCGGAGCGACCTCAGCTTTCAGTTCAAGACCAATGTTTCCACGGGGCTGCTCCTCTACCTGGACGATGGCGGTGTCTGTGACTTCCTCTGCCTCTCCCTGGTGGATGGCCGCGTGCAGCTCCGCTTCAGCATGGACTGCGCCGAGACTGCCGTGCTGTCCAACAAACAGGTGAACGACAGCAGCTGGCACTTCCTCATGGTGAGCCGCGACCGCCTGCGCACGGTGCTGGTGCTTGATGGTGAGGGCCAGTCTGGGGAGCTGCAGCCCCAGCGGCCCTACATGGATGTGGTCAGTGACTTGTTCCTCGGCGGAGTCCCCGCAGACATACGACCTTCTGCCCTGACCCTTGATGGAGTACAGGCCATGCCCGGCTTCAGGGGATTAATCCTAGATCTCAAGTATGGCAACTCAGAACCTCGGCTTCTGGGGAGCCAGGGCGTCCGGTTGGATGCTGAGGGACCCTGCGGCGAGGGTCCCTGTGAAAACGGTGGGATCTGCTTTCTCCTGGATGGCCACCCCACCTGTGACTGTTCTACCACTGGCTATGGTGGCAAGCTCTGCTCCGAAGGTAAGGTCCTCTTCCCTATCCCTTGCTAGAGACCCACCTACTGGGTTGGGTGATGGCCAAGACCCCTGAAAGAAACCAGCTCTATCACTGAAGTGCCTCTTTAGCTTCATGTTAGATAATTGAGTCCCTTTCCCTGAGGAGGTGTTGGGAATCCTTTGCTTGCTCTCAATGGAAAATCCATCAGATCTCAGCAGCAAGAGAATCCTGGCTACTCAACCATGAGCTTCTTCCTCAAATGTTTGGCTATACTCAAAGGGCTAGATGGAGTAGACTGCAGAATCTGTGCTCCCGCTCAGTGCCTTCCACCACAGCACAGCTTAGCAAGATCAGCACAGGGCAAGAAATCACATAGAAATGGGCAAAGTGGCTATCTCTGTCCCTTCTAATCCTTTGAGAATTGGACCCTTGGGGATGGATGGGAAACTCTCCATCACTTCCTCCTTATGATCCTCAGCATAAGGAATGCCTGTGCAAAGAAGAATGAAGGTGGATGGATTGTAGGTCCACACGTGACCCCTCTGTAAACCCAACCCTGCTGCTGTGCCCCTCCTCCCACAATCCTACAATCTTCTGGGAGGCGTCCAGAGGGTGGACAAGGCATCTGGGAATAGGCCTTTTCACATCTTTGTTCTAGCACTAGGATTTTTCACATGAAGTTCATCTTTCCTGCCCTCTCCTCTCCAAGTACTGAGAATGGCACCAGAAGGCACAGAGACTGACAGGAGCCTTGTCCAGCCAAGTCCTGGAGGAAGCTGACAACACTCAGCATAGCCGTGGGGAACTTCCCAAGTTCAACTCCAACTTCCCAGGGAGAGAGAAGGAGGGGCCCCCAGGGCTCAGGCTACCCTCCCCTTATTCACCAAATTCTGGCTGTTTGAGATTAGATCTGAGAGAAGGGGCCCAGACTATACTTGGAAAAATACTTAAAATCCAGAATCCTGAACTCCTGGGCTTACTAAAGGCCTAGATTTCAGTAGGAGGAACCATTGAAGTAACCAAGTATGTGACAACTGGCCTTAGGAGCATGTGTGCTGGGAGGTTTTTGAGGTAAGCCCTGGATTCTTCTGGAGATGGTTGTGCTGCTATCACATGTTGGTCTGTTCATGGAGGTGATGGGTTGGTACAGGGCACAACAGTGCTTCTCAGCCTTGGCTGCACATTGGGATCCCCTGGGAGAATTGAAAAACCCTCAGACCACAGCCCAGACCAAGTCAATCAGAATCTCTGGGGCTGGGATCCAAGTGTCCGCATATTTTTAAAGCTCCCCAGGTGATTCCATTGTGTAGCCAAGATTGAGAACCAACAGGCCAAGGGAGGTCAGGTAGGTGGGGCCAGGTAAGTGTCTTAGCATTGACTCCCAGGCTCTCTTCCTTCAGGTGAGGCACCACTGCCTTGAGATTTGTAATTCAAAATAGCATCTGCAGGTGTTCCTCAAATTTCCCAGAAGAGCCCAACCCCTAAAGCAGGTTGTAGTTGACATAACCTTTAGCTACTAGGAGATGTTTAAAAACAATTTTTTTTTTTAATCAGAACAAAGTTTATTTCACAGGTTATCCACGGTGGAGACTAGGACACTTTGGGGGTCTTGTTGGAGGCCTCCTTGCAGGTCATGCATGGGCTACTGGGCGGGGCGTGGTATCTCCCTTCCTGTGGGTGGGCTGCAGGAGAGGAAGATGCCAGACATGCATGTTGTCCTTTTCTGGTTTCTGTTTTTCCCCATTGAACCCATTGGAAAAAGGGATGGGGAAGAGGAGCCGAGGCAACCCCAACCAACACAGCCACTTTGGGAATGTGGTTTGAAATGCTACTCACAAGCAGGTGCCTTCTGGAGCTGACTGCTGTTCCAATGCTACATGGCTTTAGAGAAAGTTCTTCCTGAAGACGCTGACATGATCACTTGTTTTCTCATTTGCCCAAAGGATCTGTTCTGTTCTCAGAACTTGCATTGAAAGCTGGCATTCTTCCGTTCTAGGGACCAGGGTGTTTGCAAGTGTGTTGTTAACTTGCTGATTATCCCTGATTGCATTTTTTGTGTTTAAAAAGAACTCATTTCCTCTGGGCAGGTCCGGATCAGCACTTTTCTGCAGGAAAAATTTCTATACTCTGTATGTATACAATTTGTCTTGTCTCTCCTTTTTTTTTGGTTTTGTTTTGTGTGTGTGTTTTAGGTCTCCAGCAGAATTTCTTCCGAGTAGATTATAGATGGTCAATTTTTTTTAATAGTTAAATGCAATATGTATATTTTAATGATGTTCTTTCTACAGGGTTCAGATGATCTTGTGGCGATGGATTGATACCACTATCTGTAGAAGGCAAACACACAGCATAGCTCATTTATTCTCCTGTTGCATAAATAGAGTAGATAAGCTCTGTAGTAACAGTGACACCTGGTTGGATGGGAATAGAGGAGTGCAAAGGTTGAGGTGAGGCCGGATGTTGGGGGAGGTCTCAGAATTTACTGTTGATAACTTGGAGCCTGTTGATCCTGGTAATTGTCATCATGTCTAATCAATCACAAAAATGCATCACAGGCTTTTAGAAAATATATGTTCTCTCCACACATAGTTAATTTTTAGAGAGTAAGCAGGAAAGACTCACCTGTAAAATAATAGGGGGGAAATAACCAAAGCAGCTGCTAAGTGTCAAGCAGATCTGCATAAAACAAGATAAATAGCTTAAACTAATGCCTACCCATTTTCCTAAAGATAATGTGGCGAAGCGGGTAATGAGGAGGCATCCATTCGCTCCTCCCTCCCCAACTTTAAATTGCACATGTCACAGAACTGAAATCAGGGGACTTATTGCCAGCAGTTGGTCCTGTGTACCAGGCATCTGATTGTCCCAATTTGCAGGATGGGCTGTGCCATTTGATTGTGTGAGGGCTTGCACGTGGCATGGAAGATCCGTTTTGTACTTCATGCTTCAGCAGTTCAAGAGCAGGAAGAGCTGGGGAGGCTCCAGCAGCTTCAGATGGATGTGTTTGGGGCCTGTTGGAGGCGCTCTCTGTGGTCCATTAGCTTCTAACATGCCGTGGCATGGATGTTTGCTTGGCCTGTCTGGCTTCCCACACTTTGATGGCTCCAAAATGTTTCCATGCTGCACCCCAGGAAGAACGCAGAGATGGGCCCCTCTCTTTAATGGGCTTTGGGCTATTTTGATACCCCATTGGGTATCCTCTCTAGGTAAGACCCAGAAGATACCAGAGATCGTTGCTAGGGAAGAACTGGGCCTAGGGGTAAGAGTTATGGATGCAGCATCTTCTCTTTCATGTGGTGAAAGGCTATTAGCTCTGGCTGTAGACTGAACTCCACACAGCTTACATGGGAAAACTTCATCCCAAGACTTCCAACCCAATTAATGGTCACATTGAACATTCTGGCACACAACAGAGGGGGAAGGGGTCCAAGATTTTTACTTGTAGGTGTTATGTTTATAAATAAAATGTTTTGGTGCTCAGCTTCAGACTTGTTCATGTTGACATTTAATCTTTTCAGTCAGTCTTGGAGGACAGAAGTGCGGATAATTCAAAATGATTTTAAAATTATGCACATCTGGTTTGGAATGTAGTTGAGCTACGGCAAAGCATATTCACCTGGCCTTCTGTTAAGCCCAGTGTGTCCTGTTGTAGGCAGCCTTAAGCTCCCTGGGCAGTGAGGACGTATCCTCAGCTCCCACTAGAGAGCAGTCCCCTCACGGGTCATTGAGAGTTTGTCATTACTTTGAAATGAGTTTAAACTTGATTGTTTATTTTTAAACCATTCTTAGTTATGAATGTGCATGTATTGAATTTCTTAACAATCTTCTGGTGATATGGAAGAACTGATTGTTTCTCAAGGTGTGCAAACTTCAGTACCAGTCTCCCTGAAGAGTTCATTTAGCGTGAAGTCAGCCTGTTCTGGGTGGGGTGGGGCCAGGGAAAGATGGAGAAGGCTTCATAGTTTGACCTCTACTCCCAGATCTCATTACATGAGATCTCCTACCTTTGTCACATATCATTTGTGTCCACGTTTTTAGGTTAATTCAGTGAAGAGGCATGAGGTCTTATTCAGTTGGCAAAAAAAGAAAAAAAAGGTCGGTCTGTTGTCTGCTATCTTTTCCTGCTGACCTAGGCAGGTGCCCAGACTGGAAGCTGCTTGTCTTGTCTCAGGTGTTAGGATCCTACAGTGAAGTACAGTGGTGGGTGTTGGTGACAGAGGCCAGAGCTTTATTACAAGCACACTGTTGTGTGCTGCCCACTAGCCTCCCATTTCCATCCCTCCTGCTGTCTGAAACTGACATGCTACTCGGGTTGATTTGATTGATGGTTCAACACCACTGTGTGGCCTTGGGATGCCTTCCGGAAAGTGAATTTCAATCACTTTTCTTTTTATTGAGAATTTTGTGACTCTTCTCCCATTTCTCAAAGCCGGACTAGGATGGAAGTAGGATGGAAACCAGCTAGAACTAGGATGGAATGGTACTCCAGGAGGAAGTGCTTACCCCTGTGCCTTTACCAAGGGCCGAAGACAGTGGATGCTGTAATTACCAGCGATTACCCCAACTGGATCCTCCTGTTTTGGGCACTTGTGTAAAAACACAATCGTCTCCCCTCCATTTCCGCAGTGCACATCCTGCTGGAATTGTAACTGTGGCTTTGTCCTTATCTGTGTCAACCCCTGAATGGGGGTGGGGGACTGCAAGGGAGTGATGAGTAATCTGAGAGTAAAGGTTAACTCCCTTCAGAATCCCTCTTCCTGCTATGGAGACCCTAGCACAGAAGCAAGGCCTTAAAATGTGCACAAAGGAGGACCACTGCTTCTGAGACTTGATTCCCCACTAGGGTACCACCAGCCCGGCTCTCCACCAGCCCAGCCAGCCAGCCAGCAGGGGCTGCCGCTAAACGGAGCCTGAATAGGCGTCTGATTGCTCCTTTTTCCTCCTCTCCTCCTGATTACCAAGTGAGATTTCCTGGGTATGCTGTATGCTAAATGGCAGAGCAGCAGCAGCCACTTGCTCCAATTATCCCTCTTTTAACTGCGAGGGAAGAGCAATCTCCCCCCCCCCCACCCCCCTGCATCCCTGCCTCCTTTAAAGAAATAAGACCCTTCTTCCTTGTTCCCCTTTCAGAGCAGTGAGAGCAGCCTTCTGCCTTTGCAGAGCCTGCACATCAGCTGCAGGCTGCAAAGGGGGTGGGCCTTGAGTTATGCTTCGGTCCAAATTCAGCAAGGTTGAGGGTCACGCAGGCATTTTGCCAGGAGGCTTGAGTGGCACATGAACTTGCATTTGCATTTGGTAATGAGACACCACAGGCCCAGCACTGGGGGCTAATTATCTTCAAATCCCTTATCTCCCTTCGCAGGCTGTCCCAGAAAGATGGTTTCCAGTTCCTGGGGCAGCTGCCCATCAGCTGGGTCCTCTCCCTCCTTCACAGGACAGAGGAGTGGAGTGTGGGCTGTGCTTGGGGGATGGGACTAATGTGCCCTCCCTGATGACTCCCATTACCCTGCAGTCACTGGCCCCGCAGCTTGAGTCAGAGCAGGAGGCCCCCAAGGTAGAACTGGAGTGAGAGAGGCTTTGGAATGGGGTTCTGAAGGTCAGGTTCCCTTCCTTGGGCAAAAGTAACAATGATGTTATTATTACTATCATTGAGCACCACCATGTGCCTGACGTCCTAGGTGCTTTATATGCGTTGTCTCATCTAATCCTCACAACACTCCTATGTGGATGATGTCATTAACTAGCCCATTTTACAGATGAGGAAACTGAGTGGCGAGATATTTGGAACTTGAACACGGTTTAGTCTAGTGGTTAAGAGCATGGCTTCTAGAGTGAAAAAAGATGTGGACTTAAATCTGGGCTTGTCCACTTACAAGTTTTGTATGTTTGGAGAAGGATTTAGAAGCTTCAGTATCCTCATCAGTAATAATAATAATAGTAATAATAAAAATAATAGCAGCTAACCATCACAGCACTTGCTCCCTGCCTGCACTGTATTAACTGCTTTGCATGTATTAGCTCTTATAACCCTCACAACCACTCTTGACACACTATTATGAATCTCATTTTGTAGATAAGGAAGCTGAGGGACAAGAGGTTGAATAACTGTCCAAGGTCACACAGCTGATTAGAGGCAAAGCTGGGTTGGTATCTAAACAGTCTGGTTTCAGAGCCCACACTCTTAAGCACTGAACTATCCTGCCTTGCAGCAAAGCAGGGCTAATAAGAATTCATACATTATGGAGTTGTTGAGAGCATGGAATGAGATGAAATGTATAAAGTCATCCGCATCCTCTCTGGGAAGGGACAAGTCCTGACTCTGGGCAGTTGGCGTCCTGGTGCACATAAGAGGGAACTGTGTGTCAGTGTGGTTTCACAGAAGGTTGGAAGCTTCCCTTTGATTACCCCCATCTCTGCCATTTTCCTTCATCCAATTTGAGAGCTGGCAGAGATAGAAGGAGGGAAATTTCAGGAGGGTATGGAATCCAATTTCATTGACATTTTGCCCTATATAAGAGCATGGGGCCACTGACAATGGTTGTTTCAATTGGACTGTGTTTGGAGCTCTTTGCTTGCAAACATGGGATGTTCTGGCCCCCACAGCAACCTGATGAGGCAGGTAGGGTAGCCCTTACCATCCCACTGAATAGGCGAGGAGACCGAGACCCGAGGTGCCATTGAACTAGTCGTGGGTAGATGGAGTGAGGACAAGCTTGGATGCTGCCTGTTTAGCAGGTGTCTCTGGGACGTGAGAACCCAGATCCCCAACATGGCATTTTATTTCTGCTCCTTCATTAACACAAATGGCCTGTGTCTCCATCATGAAATGGAGCATTGCCTCCCTGGATGCCAATGATAAGCAAAATGTCAAACTCCAGGAGCAAGAGGTTATCAGCTTGGCAAGTCCCAGGAGCCTTGCTCCTCCCAGTTAGAGAGAAAGAATATGAGAGAGAATGAAATGAATGAATCTGAGTGTTCAATTCCCACCCTCAAGACCCTGGTTTTAAATGAAGTGCCTGGGGATTGGACCCATGGGTCCCGAGGCCGTTGGAGTACAGCTACACTGCACGGAGCATCGCTGGACGGCATGACCTCTTCAGACTTACCTTTGGTTTCCCAGGTACCAGAAAGTGCCCAGCACCCCACCCAGGGTTAGGGGTAAAAGATGGAGCTCATGGATTACTCTGTCAGACCCCTCCTTGCTCTCTGGCTGCCTTCTGACTCTCTGTGCAGATAACAAAACCAAACTCCCTTTCTTTGTTTATTCTTCTCTTTTCCTTTGTGTGTGTGTGGGAAAGAGGGGCATTATTACAGAGGCGGATTTACCATGAAACTAAACCTTTCATTTATCCTCATTTGTATGGGCCTCTTCTAAGACCTCATGCCTAATTTTGTGTTTGTTAATTTTTTTTCCTTAAGGAACCCCCAATATCATAAGCTGCTGGCCCCACATCTGTGGATCTGCCTCTGTTAAGAAGACTTGTTGCTGTCCGGTGACAGCAATGTTCCTCTGGGTGTATGAGTGATTCCCCGATGACCTACGACCCTTCATCACAGACGCATTTTTCTTCACTTCATAACCAACAGGGCGCGAAAAGCCATGGAGAGGGAGAGTGGGAGGATGAAGGGCATATGGGAATATCATTTTGGAAGGCATAGCGGAAGGAGGAGACATCTATGATATCCAGGGGGTAAAGAGAAGAAGTGTTTGGGAAATGTTGGCTGTAGATTTAAAGGAACAACCTGGTGTTTAAACAGACGGAGCACTCCAGTCTCCCTCCTGAGATTTTCCCAGCTGAAGTTGGGATGTTCGGTTGCCATGGCTCACTGAGGGGCTGTGGTACAGGTGACAGGCTGTGGCTGACAGAGGAGAGGGACAAAGCGTGGCTCTGCAGGCCTCTCTCCGTGATCTGTTTGAGAACTGACAGTGCCAGTGGGTTGTCATTGCTGCTGTTGTCTTCCAGAAATTGATGTCTTTGGGTGACCTATTTAGAAGCAATATGGGGCCCCCTTTAAATGTGTCATCGTCTATATCTGTTCTCAGACCTCCACTGCTATCCACAACATTCCTAAATAATATATTTTCCAAAGTTTAAAAAAAATTTGGTTTTTAAATACCCAGGAACCAGTACCAGCGGCTTTTAAAAACAAATTCATCTTATCATTATCCAGCCAAACTACCAAGCTTTACTCTGTGATGAAACTTACTTTGCACACGGTATAGAAATTGTGCGTGCTTTCAGCTCTTTCAGGGGGAAAATGCTGTGCTCTGTAAGGGTATGCAAGAGCCTAAAGAGGTGAAGATGAAAGAAAGACGGGGACATGGGCTGTAGGCGACAGGAAGCTCCTGGTTTAAGCTGTGAAATGCATTTAGGATCCTTTTGGTTTTACTGAGGTTCTCATTGAAGTACGATATCTTTGCAGCTAAGAAAATGACTCTGGGGAGGTTTTCCTTCAAGTTTCTCTATGAGACTCCAATTCTCTCCTGACGTTTTTGCCCCTCACCTGCTGGTTTGGTTCTCCTGAAATAGTTCTGTTGGCTGCAAAGTCCTTAGAGGACAGTCTCAATGGTCCTGTGGTTGTCGGCAATGTTGGGGCTAGTGTCTCCACTCTTACAGACAGTGCATTCCAGACAATTCTATAACTTCTCCTCCAGCTATGATTGGAAATATGTTGCCTGTAGCCCCTGGAGAATAAAAAAAATTACAATGAGAGAGTGTACAGCTTATTTACTTAATAAGTTGCTTTCAAATCAAAGTACCCCACTTGCGAGGAGGGACAAGCAAGGCTGAAATCATTTATCTGTAATCCAAACGGTGGGAAAGGGCTGGCAAGGCTGGGAGATTGCCAGACACCTGTGGTCTCTTCCTTCCTCCTCGTTCTCTCAGGCTTCTTTCCTCTTTTGGAAGGGGTTCTGTCTCCTGCATGGTTAGCCTTGGATGGCTAAGGGAATGGGGAAGAGTGGGCTTGAAGGGTGTTAAGCCTCTCACCTATGGTATTTCTGAAAATCTAATCATCCCACAGTATATTTGCTTGGTCTAGGTCGGGAAAGTCAAGACTGGAGTTTAGGCTGAGGCCATGTGCTATGAGCCCCTTCTTGGTTTTAAGGAGACACACTGAAATTTGGGGACACTGTGGTTGGTGCAAAGGAGAAATCTCTTGTGAGAGTTGAAGCACAGATCCCGTGACCCATGTAGAAGACAGAAAGACATTCATACTGTCTTCTAGTCATGGCTTTGCTCAGTGTAATGCACTGGAAACCAAGCCACGTTGTGAAGAATCATGGGATAATAAGTTTGGAGGGGATTTTAAAGGTCGTTGGGTCTAACTACTCATTTCCCATCCTCTTCTCCACTGTGTAACATATTCCTTCCTCTACCCCTGCCCAAAACCCTCTAGTCAACTGCAGTGTTGAGGGCTCAGGGCTTTTTAAGACAGCCTAATTTATTTCTGATCACCAGTATCAGGGAGGTCTTCCTACATCAGGCCAAAGATGGCTTCCTGGCCACTTCGTCACTGGTCCTCATTCTAATTAAAGCAATTTGACCTTTGCAATGGGCCTCGTGGGAGGGGGAATGGGTGGGCATAACATTTCTGGATGATGCTTTGCAGGAATTAACCCTCACGTCAAGGTAAAATTCATAAGGGATTCTCCAATATGGCATTAGCAGTACACACACTACTGAGTTATTTAGAATTAACTGCTTGTGATTAATCTTAAACAATGTGGGAGGGATTGATGTGGGAAGAGATTCTGATGTAAGCAGGTGATTCATGCTCCAGTCATTTTGTTCCTGGGGGGCTTGTACTCAGAAAGATTCATGATTAGCCCCATCTCTTGCTCTATTATCTGTGTTTCATTTCATCCCCTTAAAATGTCCATCTTCCTCCATAGCCAGCTAGGTTCTCAGCATCTCTGAATTTCCAAGGAGCACCCTAGAAAGCTCTGATGGCTCCATAATAAGATGAGAAGTTCTAGAATGCTATGCAGTAGAGGAAAATGGAATTGGATTGGACTTGCTTGACAAGCCCATCCTGGCATCCAAGGTCAGACACCCGAACAGTCATCAAGATTTTGCTAAAAAGCCTAACAAGAAGCAGTATTGAGTAGCTGCTCCTGGAGACTGGCCTTGGAAGCATATGCCCTATGCCAAAATGCTTCCTACTCTGCCAGGTTGCCCTGGGTATCCTATGTTTTTGGCACTGTTGGGCAGAAGTCTCCTAGGAAGAGGGATTAGGCAGGGCTAGAAGGTGTTGCTCCTATATTGGCATGGACTGGAAACCTGCCAAGTAAGTCCCCTCCCTGCCGCTCCTGCACCCTAAAGAGCATCAGGCTATTCTTGGCTCTTGGCCACCTCCCCATTGACAGTCATTTTACTGACACTGCAGCAAAGAAAGGAGAACTCATCTCATAATTTTGTGATTTAAAATAGTTTACTTTTAAGGGCAAAGCCTGCAGACATCATTTTGAGTCCAAGCATTGAAATATACCGGGAGTCACTGACTTCTACTCTGTGGTCCCATTGTCCAGCCAGGCTCCGGGGACCCCAGGCATGTACTGGGAAATGGGCATGACCATCTCACACAGTCACATGTGAAGAAGATAGTTGGGTTTTAGCTGCTGTAGGAACTTTGCTGTTTGTTCATCCTGATGTTGAGTTTTCAGCTTTGAGTTAATGCAGATTGGGCTATTTTTGCCCCGTGTAGAATATATAACCAGTGGCTACATTTTAATGTGTCTCTTGGCTCCCTTTGGCTTTCACATCCTTAATGCAAGTTGGAATAGCTCAGCTGGCTTTCTTGATTCCTGTTACAGGAGTGTGTGTGAGGAGGTGCTCTCTTTGAGAACTATACGACATGAAACTAAGGTGGGACTCTGTTTCCCTGTGTTAATTACTGCACATACAGGCTTGTGTGCTAAATGCCACTTCTCTGGTATCTGACAAAAAAGCAGGTGCTCAATAAATGTTTGTTGCCATAATAAAGCACATTGTGTGTGTGTGTATGAGTGCATTCGTGTTTTGTATGCATACATGTCTGCGTTCAAGTATGTGTGTCATTTGCTCACTAACATCTGTGATGGATGGATGCAGGTTCCCAGGATGTGAGCACAATAATGTCTGCTTAATCATTTAATCAGTGAAGTCAGGTGTGACTTGGACCACAGTGGCATGAACCACCGCTGGAAATGCCTTTTCTCTTTTAATAAGAAAAGTGGCGTGTTTACTGTGGGGAATTTTCCATTGAATCTGTCAAGCACATACACATTCCGCTTGGTTTGATCTAGTTGAGCACGGACTAGAAAGACTTTTCTGTTGTTTACAAACCAATGGTTTCCTATAACAATTATAGGCAGCAGCCAGCCTGGGACCATGTAAATGCTTGTGGAATGGCTGTTTGAGACAGGCATGTTGTTGTCACTGGAGATGGAGAGCTCCCATTAGCTTGTGTGGATTCCCTGGAGAAGATGAGGCTCACTGGGAACAGGATAATTATCCTCGGATATCGGAAGAGCTGCCATGTAAAGGAGGGAGTGGATACTGGGCAGGAGACTTGAAGGGATCAGAGCTACAGAGGAAGAATTCTGATGCTTAGAGCTGTTGGACCATGGAATACATAGCTTTGCCAAGCCCTGTCACTGGGAAGGGCTGTAGCAGGTGCTGGAGTGACACCTGTCAGGAGTGTGTGTTGGTGTGTATATGCCTTCAAACCAAGGACTCCATGGATCTGGGGATCTCAGCAGCCTTTTGTTTGCTTATATACATCCTCTGCCTTTCACAGGGATGGGAAGATCAGGGGCCTTCAAAAGGGGGCATTTGCAAGACCATTCTTTGGGGATATAGGAAGGAAACAATAAAACATATGGTTAACTTATATGCAAATTATTTATAAATAAATATACATCTGTTGGGAGAACATAGTAAAATTGTTTTCTCTAATGGGGAGTTTGGTCAGAAAAGTTTGGTGGCCACTCAAGTCTACATTTCTCTCTCTTGAACTATAGTTACCCTGGGCTTCCTGTTAGAATTCCTCACCCTGGGGCTTGTGGCTTTCAGGTGGAGGCTGACACCAAAAGTGTTCCTGATGCCCGTGGCTCGTGTGTTGAGCTCCTCTCCTCTGTCCTCAGTCCTGTGTGTGCTGGTCTTGGTTGACCTGGCCAGGTGGTTTTGGAGGGCCCCATGGGAAGGTACTCCGGTTACACCTCCCTCCTTCAGAGGCCTCACTGTTCGGAATTATATCTCAGAGCTTCTTTCAGCATAAAAATCATGGCATTTGCTGGGGCAACTTTGGATTATGTAAGAGAACAAAGTCTTTGAAGTATCTTCAAGCATTTGCAAAGCAGTGCTCTATAATCATGTATTTATTGGAATAGGCCATCTGTTTATTGGAGTAAGTTCCTTCTTTGGACATTCACAGAGGAAGTGCCTGTTATGTACCAGTGTGGTCCCTGCCCTTGAGGAGCTTATGTCCAGTAGGGAAGCTTCTCAGGCAACAAGGTGTGATACATATTAGAGCTGTTAAAATGCTAGATAGAATGTTTGTGGCTTAGCTCCCAAGGGAATGTTCCACCCTACTTGGGGTGGAGTCTGGTTGGAGGAAATTTCACAGTGGCAACTCTTGGGCCAGACTTAGAAGCTTTCTTTGGTTGACTGGGAGGAAGGGCATTCAGGGCGGCCCTCTGAGACAGCAGGATGCTGTTTCTGGTACTTTGCAGTACGTAATGTGGCTGGATTGAAGGATTGAGGCCCATGGGGGTTAAGAAGAGAAGGAGTTAGGCAGGGTGGGTCTTAAATCCTATGTAAGGATTTGGGACATTATTTTTTCCTACAGTTGGGAGCCATTGGAGGTTTTTCAGTTGAGTGGTGGCAGTCAGATTTGAATTTTAGGAAGATGGCTCTAGGGTCAGTTTGCGTGATGGACTGGCCAGTGACTAGAAGGCTTAATGTCGAGAGGCCAGGTAGGGGCTGCTGTGTGGTCTGGATGAGAGCAGAGTCTGTACTGGGGGAGCAGTGACGGAAGAAGGGCTGACTGCGGAGATGTTAAGGAGAGAAACCTAATAATTGGAAAGGCAGTGTGACCTTTAGTGGTTTTGGACTCAGGCTTCCTGCTCTGACATGTACTAGCTATGCAAACTTGGGCAAAGGACCTAACTTCTCTGTATTTCTATTTAACCATCTGTGAAATGAGGATAATAATAGTGCCCACCATTTAGGACTGCTATGAGGTTTAAATGAGATAGTGCATGTAGAATGCTTAGAACAATGCTTGGCACGCAGTAAGCATTCAGTGAATGTTAGCCATTATTACTAATTATTACTGATTGTCCATTACGGTTACTACTGAAAAGGGGAAGGAGTTTTGATAACATGCTTTTCTGGTTGTAGGTATAACAAGGACAGGAAAGTCAGTGGGAGGAGCAGATTTGGAGTGAAGGCGAGAGAGGGGTACTAATATATTTTGGTTTGTCATATCCTGTGTTCTCTTCAGAACCTGTAGGACACCTGCCCCAGAGGCAGATGGGGGCCAAGGTTGTGCTAGCAAGGAGAACAGGGCTGGGCAGAGATATCAGGGTTGTTGTTGTAGGGGGTGAGAAAAGGCTTGCACACGGATGAGGTTGTCCAGGCAAATGAGAAGCGAAGAAGGCTAACCTCAGAACATTTGGGAACCTTAATATTTAGGATAGAAGAGGAAAGGGAATCCACAAGATAGATTAAAGCAGATGACCAGAGATGTCGAAGGAAACTAGGAACAAAGAAAAGTTCCTTAAAATTCTTCACTGGTCCATAAATGAATGAGTACACCTCCTTAACCTGGTTGAAGTTGGGGCATGCCTTTGAATGTAGTAAAATGTCATAAAAAATTATATAGTTTAGTTTCAAAAACTATTCATCTTGGTCTTTCTTCTCCCTTCAATTTAGTGAGGTGTGTCCATTTGAGAAAATTTCTACAAATAGACGCTTAATTCTTACATATGATGTTGAGCCTGAGGGTTTGGATGTTTTGCCTCCTAGAACATCAGGATCCCGTGAGAATCAAGGACCCAAAGATCTGAAAGAAACAAGTCTGGAGAAATGAAGTGATTTGCCCCAGATCAGCAAGTTGGCATTCTGACTTGTATTTTGCTTTTCTTTGAGACCATGTGAGTTAAACATGAAGTGCCTTGGCTAGGTTTTTCTTGGAGTTGGGCCTTGAACTCTCGGGGGTCCCAGCACCAATGCTCAGCTCAAAGCCTGGGATTGGGGGAGAGATTCCTCCTGGTCCCCGTGAGCTGAAAGAGCAAGATCTCCCTCACTGGAGGCAGCGGAAGCCCCTAGCTCAGCAGCCAGTGATGTAAGTGCTGGTAATTAATTCACTTGTGGTTTCTCTCTCTCTGCCCACGGGTGGGGAGCTTGGAAAGGAAGCCAAATACCTTCTTAAGTAAATTGAGGCTTGGTTCTGGTTGCTTGCTTGCTACATTCCTCCTGTCTCCAACTCTCCAGGGCTGGGAATGGGGGTTCTGTCCGTGCTCCGAATGCTTGCTGTGCATCACAGTTTTCCAGGAATTTCAGGACACAGGAATTTTCACCCAGCTGTGTTGTGTGTTGCTGTTCAGCAATCTGAAGTTGCTTATCCAGCGTAAGTCAGAATGGGGAGTCTAGGGAGGAGGGGGAGCGTCTTCGAACATTTTTCTAAGCAGAAGAAATTGAGGTGTTAGGGGCCCAGCTGGCGTGTGATGGGAACCAAGAAATGGAGCCTACGTGAGCCTGCATGCTCATAGGAAATCTCTTACTGAAACTTGATGATGTTATTTGCAAGATACCTCTTTCCACCTCCTACAACAACACACACTCACTGAGGACCCACTGTGTGTCAGGAGAAGCACTGGGGGTAGAGCAGTGAACAGGACAGGCCATGCCTTCATGCTGCCCAATTACCCAAGCAGTTATCGAGTGGTGGCTGCTTGGAAAGGAGAAGCGTAACGGCAATCTCTCTGCGTCCAGGGGTCCCTCTTCACTCCTGGCGGAGCAAAGACTCTATGAAGTTCAGAAGTATGATTAAGACACTCCAAGGAGTCAGAGGAGGCCCAGGGCTTTTTCTAGACTCACTTCTTGGGCCAGCTTTCCCTGCCTGAGTCTGCTGCCCAAGGATCACAATTGGAGCCCGTGGACTTAAGGGCTGAGATTAGCTTGGTGCCTGCTCTAGTCATACAACTGAGTATGGCCTCAAGGATGCTATTTTAATTTTGTGGAAATCTTAAGATTTATCACCTGCTTATTTTGATTGGCTAAATTTAGTAATGAAGATGATGATGAACTAATTCTCATGAAGCATTTTCTACACATCAGGCACTGGGCAAAGTGCTTTCAAACGTGACTTCCTTTTATTCTCTCAACCATCCTTACCACAGGTGGTTCTGTTGTTTTCCTGACTTTATAGATGAGGGACCCGGGGTTGATGAGAGAGAAAGCAATCTATCTGCCTAAGAAATGAGCCTGGGCGGTTGATCTGGAGTTTGATCTCCTACTCACCTCACTCAGCCCCCTCTTCAGTCTGGCATTGAACAGTGACTCCTGAGACCATTGATGACCCCACCCTGTTCTCTGCTGGCCCAGCTGGATGTCTCTAGCCTGCAGGGGCACTGCCCATCGTTTCTTCACTGACCTGTCCTCTGACCTTCTCCCTCTCCTGCACATGAATGATTTTGTTCTGCTCTGCTCCTGATTCAGACACATATTCTGCAAAGAGAAACATACAAGCAATCCTGGACCCCCCACTTATTTTCCTTAGTGTCTTATTCCATCCCATGGGCCATAATTGAAATGGCTCTGGAACCATGGACTGCTTGAGCTGGAATCCCATATTTTCTCAATCTTTTTTAACCCATGACCCCCAAGTAATTTTGTTGTCCTTGTTGGTCTATTGCCAGTATAGTCCCACTATCCAGCAGGCTTTTTTTCAAGCTTTGGTGGAAATCTTTTGCTTGTATTAAATTCTAAAATGAATATTGTTCCAATTTACATATCTGTTCCCCCAACAGTTACGTTTTATTACCCCTCCCCACCTTGAGTATCATAATCCAACCTCCTCCTTTTATAAAACTATGACCTAGAGAGACAAGGTGACTTACAATAGGCCACTCAGCTAGCAAGTGGCTGGGGGACTAGGACTGGAGCCCAGGGATTCTAACTCCCAGTCTAGCATCCATTGCCCTACATCACGCTGAGAAAAGATATGCGGCTCAAGAGAACTGGTTGATTCAAAAGAACATTGATTGCCAAGCACAATCCTTGGTGACCAAAACAGCTGTGATGCCTGTCTTCATGGAGCTTACAAATCAGAAGAAAATATAGCTATGGAAAGCATAAACCAATAAACATGTAATTACAATTGTGATGAGTGCTGCAGATGAAAAGAACAGGGTGGAGAAGATCTAATGAGAAAACGGTGGTCAGGGAGGCCCCTCTGAGGAAGTTACGTCTAAAGACGAGAAGGAGCAGGGAGAAAGCAACAGAGAGGGCCTGCATATGTTCATTGTCACTGGCCTAAGAACAAGGTTGATTAGTTAGATATCCTTGGCAGGAACTATGTCTTTTACTTTTGTTTTTTGCTTGGAATATGGTTGATGGGTGATGTGGATGAGTGGATGGATGGAGGAAGGAAGGACTGTCTGGGGATGGGGAAAGAGAGAAGCTGTCACTGTGATAGGATGAGGACAGCTCATCTTGTCTAGAGACTGGGCATACACATGGACATCTCCATCCCAGAGTTCATAATCCTAGAGGTGAGGATTCGGGGGTAGAATCTCTGTCTAAAGGAGGCTCTTTTGTGGAGAAGGTGAAGACAAAAGGCTGCTGGAACAAGAAAGCCACATTGAGTGTCATTTGCTGCCAGCCTAAAGAGACTTCTTCCTCAAATAGCCGCGCTGCGTGAGTCCCACCCACAGCCCAGAGATCAGCTCGAGCACTTCCAAACAGCTGCCCTTTTTGCCCAGCGCTTGCAGCTTGCATTCTCCATCCTGCCCTCCAAGGTCCTCCCACCCACCACGTGTGTTTTCTTGGTTTGTGAAGAGGAAGAGAGTATTGCCCTGATCAGTCCACGCTTTTCAGCTGTTGTTACCAGGGACATTTATATTCTGGAATGTCTTAAAGAATTCTCAGTGTGGAGGAGTAAGGGTACAGTCTGAAGCTGGGAGTCAGCTTGATCCTAAATGGCAATGCTTCCCGGGTTTTAGGTGAACACTTATTGAATACTTCCTATGCTCCAGGCACCGTGTGAGTAGCTTTATCTTTGATCCCCATTGTACAGATGAGGATACTGAGGCACAGAGAGACTCCCCATCTCCCCTCAACCTGGCAGGAGCAGACACACAAAGGGGCTAGGATGAAGCTTTACCATTCTTCAGGAAAACAAGAAAAGAACCCCATAATGTAGAAAGTTTATTGTAATGTCACATTCAATTATTTTTTTTTTAATTCTCAGATTATGCCCTTTTATTTTTGGGGTGTTAGAATGCCTTTTCAAGAAAACAAGGTAATACAAAGTGTCAGTTTTAGGTTTTTGTTCTTTCTTGGCGAAATGAAAATATGGTAATCCTATGTTTTTTCCAAAATTGCTTTAATTTGCTTTAAATATGGTACAGGTAAATAAAATCTATTAGTCCGAGAACCATTGTTGTAGGCAATGGCTGGTTCCCATGCTATCTTCTTCCTGGGAGTAAAGTATCTGTATGATTTTATTCACTTTCTATTCTGATCTTTTATCAGAAAAAAAATTGTGACTGGACAGGACCTCTGAGATCATATAATTTATTTTTCTTCTGTGTTTATCAAGATGCTTTGATTACATAGTTAGACCCTGAGACCTTTTAACTCTGTGTTGGTATAATCAGGATTATACAAACACTGAAACGTTTTTATCCAGGGAATATCTTTTAGAAGTAAACAATGTGGGGCTCGTATTATTTCTCAGTCAGTTAAACCATTTCTTATTTTTCCAATTCATTTTTATTTTACTGAATTATTTTTAACAAGATCAGTTCTGCTCCATGTGTCTTCTACAGTGAAGACTTGATTCATCGATCAGTTATTTTTTTGTGTGCCTATCAAATTTTGCCTATATAGCTTCTAGCACTATGAACATTCTTTTGTGGTTATTATTTCTACCATATCCAATTTTCTCACATCAGATTTGCTGGTCTGAATTTTGTCAAGAATGTTTGATTCTTCCTCCATTTTTTCAGTCAATAACAAATTTTACCATGTGCATTTTTAGCTGCTGTCAGTTTGATTTTGTGTTGATTTTTTTCCTGACAGGTCTAATTCCTTCCAGGTCAATTTTTGTAATTCGAAGAACCACATAGTCTTCCCACAACTAAAGTGATTTAAAATTTTTTTAGCAGGCAAAACATCCTGGAGGGGTCAAAATGTCAGGGTCAAAATATCCTATGTCGATTATAGACACCAATGACCCAAAAGGATTAAGATCCCTATGCAAGCTCATACATAAAGTTCATGGCAGAGTTCTGCTGGGTCATTTTAGAATATTGAGCTCCTCTAGTTCAGTGAAGGGCAGAGTAAGAATGTAAAATTGGGATGATCTTGATGATGTGCCTTCTTCCTTCCACCCTCCACCTCCCAATCCTTCTTTTGAACCTAACAGAATTTCCACTGGCCCAACCACTCTAAGAAACGGCAGCTGGGACCACAGTTCGAAGCTTCTTGGCTTCTCCCTGCTCCTAGCTAGGCCCGCCTTCAGCTGTGTGTGCACTGGGGCAGCGTGATTTACAAACAAGCAGGACTAAAAAGGAAAAATCCTCTCTGGTGGAGAATTAGGTCAGTGGCAGAGTTGGGGCGGGGAGGGAAGCCAGGCCTTGTTCTCCCATCCTTCAGGTCACCGCCCTGGCCCAAAGCAATGGGGGCAGAAGCCCACGATGCTGTTGGGAACAGACATCTGGTGGTGAGGAGCGGGGGCGGTGGAGGGGGCAGGGCCCGTGCGGATGTGTGTGAGCGTGAGAGCGGTCTGTTTTCCAGCCACGCGGGACTCCCCCTTCTCTCAATGTATTTGTCTGGATTACTCTAAGGGGGATATTAGTGTTGTCTAATAACGGCCTCAGATTTATCAAGGGATTTGTGTGATTAATTCCCAAGCAAAGTACAGCAGATAGATTAGGGCTCAGCCCGCGTGGAGGGTCTACAGCCCCTATTCTCTGCCCTTCCTAATTGGTTTTGGGGGAGGCTCTGCTCTCTCCTCCTCATCCTGACAGTTGAAGGCTCTAGCATTTAGGCTCCCACCCTAGGGCAGTTGAAAGATTCTTCACTGCTGCAATGCATGAGTGAGTGTCCAAGAAGACAGTGAAATCCCCAAGCTCGTGCTCCTGCTCCTCTGTGAAAGCTGCAGCCATGTGGCCACTTGCTTTTCTCTCCCCATCTGTCACGACCATACTTTTAGTGCTGGATTCTTCTCCCAGACCTCCCGTCCAGGCACTGGTGCCCCAGCCGTGGCACAGCAGGAACAACAGTGAACTCGGGTGCGCATGACCTGAATTCTGGTGTCAGCTTCCACATTGTCCAGCTGCATGGACATTCCAATTCCCCGGTCTTGGGTTTGTTTCCCTCATCTGAGCCTCAAAGATCCTACACAACTTTATGCCACTGATCACAATTATAATTAAATAACTAACTGTCTGTCTGGTTATTTGTGGCCTGTCTCCCCAGCTAGACTTCACACTCCAAGAGTACCAGACCTGTGTCTGTCTTGTCTGCCATCACCCCAGTGCCGAGCACAGTCCCTTGGACATGGATATGTGTAACAAATATGTGTCAATGGAATGAACCTATAAACTGAAAGGGATGGATCTGCTTGACATCCTAGAACTCTTCTACTTCTGAAATTCTCTGCGTCTCCTCTACTCTATTCTCTCTGAAACAATCACATAAACAGCACTTGCCCCATTTTAGTGTTTTCACTGTTTAACTGTAATGCCACAGAAGTTACAAGATAAAAATGGTGATTAATAATAATTATAACTCAAAAAGCATATTATTGATATGTAAAATGTGAGGTTCCTGTGAGGGGCTCCCCCTCTGCTGGCTTGATTGCCCTGGTTCCTGGCAGTGGAATGCCTCCCTGGGGTTTCCGAGTTCCCTCTGGAAGGGCCTGTAGAGTCCTATTGAGCCCTTCAGAATGGGACTGGTACTAATTACTGGGCTACATGCATGGTTCTCAGACTCAGAAAAGATTCTCTTAGGTCCAGAGCAGATACTATACTGATTTCGCATCACTATACACCCTGCTTTACAAAGGGAAGGAATCAACCGTGCTCATTTTCTGGAAATGAAAGAAAGGGAGGGGTCTAAGGGGGAGCAGAAAAGCTGACAGGGGCTTAATCATGAGAAAGCCTGTTAGGGTGCTCCTTGCTTTCTTCTGAGGTTCCCCCAGGTCACTAGAAATTCCTTTTCTCAGGGCAAGGACTCTTGGGGAAGCATTCAGTTGAAAGTCTCCAGCTAACTTGAGCCAATATGTGACCCTCTCCTTCTCAAGCCCATGGCAGACACTGCTAATCAGTCGTGACCCCCTTTTCTTTCTAAGCCCATATGCAGCCTCAGACTCTTTCTTAGCACATTCCTCCAGCATGTTACCAATCAAAGAAAATGGAACTAATGTGTCCTGAGCATGGTGCTGGCCAGGTCATTAGGCGTTTTATATGCATTTGCCTCTTTGATCTCCTTGACAACTCTGAAATTGATATAATGATCCCTATTTTAAGATGAAGTTTAAGTAACTTATCCAAGGTCACATAATGAATAGCAAAGTTGCTTTTTAAGCTCAAAGCTTATGGTCTTTCTGGTGCGCTATATGCCTCCCAGGGAGCCCAACCCTCAGGGATGTCAATCTGACCACTGGTAAGACGTAGTGAAATGCTCTTACAAGATTTCTTTCCCCTTAGTTGTTCTTGCCCATCCTTTAGGGGCCACTTCCAGGTTTCTCCAGTAAAAGACTGAAGCATTCTCTGTCGACTTTGAATACCCCTTAGTGCTAAGTGTGACAATGGATGGCCATATACAACCACCCTATCATGTTAATATACTCTCTTGGTTTATTAGATTTACTACTAACTGTGCCCGGGGCAGATTTTTGACTCTAGTGCCTAAGTCAGTGTCTGGCATAAGTGGTCAATAAATATTAGCTATTTCAAATTGAACCAGACTCAACGGCTCACTATGGGAACAAAGAGAGTAAGGAGAAAGGCTTATGATAAATTGAAAGTCTTCGCAGCTGTTCAAGAACCTCAAGGCCAGCCTTTCTCAAACTGTGTTCCGTGAGATGGTACTAGGTGTTTTATGTAGAGAAAAGTGTCCAGTGTTCCCGAAACATTGGGAAAACTGCCCACGATCTCCCCTCTTGGACTTCACGATGTATCTTAGCGTAGGAGGCTTCCCGAAGTCTTGCTATGAAGAGACTGGATTACCTTTGTTTAACTCACTGTTTTCTGAGTGTATTTGACCACAGAAATTTTGTTTTTTGGTAAGGAACTCCTATTCACGTCTCGCTGAATGTTGTATTTTTATGGAATTCAGTTTTGGATCTGTTGCCCCAACTTATAATCCTTTCTCTGAAGTTTGGGTCCTGAGATCCCACCCAGCGGCAGATGTTGTAGATGCTCAAAAATACTTAATGACCAGCAATTCTTTCCAGCAGTTTTCCCCTCTGATTTCTTGAAATTTGCCCTCATGTCCCATAGGGGGATAGATTTGGGTGGTTAGACCGGTGAGGTAAAAGATAGTAGGGGATGGATGGATGGATGGTCCTGTGGGAAGTAAACGGCTTTGGATTCAGAGAAATCTGAGTTTAAATCCTGGCTATGACTTTGAGCTGAGCAGACTTGGGGACATTAACTTCCCTGAGCCTTAGTTTCCTTGTCTGTTAAGTGGGGATAACAACAGTGTCTACATCCTATTTAAATGAGGTCATATAGAGATATAACACCCCCACGGGTGCTTGACACACAGGAAGCCTTCAGTAAATAGCAGAGATCATAATGGACCATGATCCTGGTACTTGTCTTCTGGGTCATATATATTTTTCTTTCTTTTATAATGTTATTGTGAATAGGGACCTCACTTAATCTTTTTTTTTTTGGTACCAGGATCTAGCACAGTGGCTAATAAGGAATTGCCACTTTATTATTTCTGGAGTGAATAGATGAATGACATAGCAGTTTATTGTGTACAAAGTGTTTTCTCATTTATGGTCTCATTTAAACCTCACTGTAACTTGGTCATGTAATTAGTGTCATTATTCCCACTAGTTATGGATGTGAAAACGGAGGCTCAGAGAGACTGAGTGAGTTACCCAAGATCACAGAGCTGGTAGTAGGCTGGAAAGTCAGGGCTCAAAACTAGAGCTTCTGTAAGCAAAATGTGGCATAAACATACCATATTCAGCCTTTAAGAGGAAGGAAATTCTGACACATGCTGTAACATAGATGACCCTTGAGGACATTGTGCTAAGTGAAATAAACCAGTCACAAAAGGACAAATAATGTATGATTCCACTCATATGAAGGTCCTAGAGTAGTCAAATTCATAAAGACAAAAAGTAGAATGGTGGTTCCTAGGGGCTGTGTGCACGAGGTATGGGGAGTTATTGTTTAACGAGTACAGAGTTTCAGTTTTACAATATGAAAAGAGTTCTGGAGATGGATAGTGGTGATGGTTGCACAACACTATAAATGTACTTTATAACACTGAACTGTGCACTTAAAAATGGTTAAGATGGGGGCTGGCCCTGTGGCCGAGTGGTTAAGTTCGTGTACTCAGCTTTGGTGGCCTGGTGTTCACCAGTTCGGATCCTGGGTGCAGACCTACACACTGCTCATCAAGCCGTGCTGTGGTGGCATCACACATAGAAGAACTAGAATGACCTACAACTAAGATATACAGCTAGGTACTGGGGCTTTAGGGAGGAAAAACAGAAAGAGGAAGATTGGCAACAGATGTTAGCTCCGGGCCAATCTTCCTTCACCAAAAACCCCCCACAAAGCATACCTTAAAAAAAATGGTTAAGATGGCAAATTTTATGCTATGTGTATTTTATCACAATAAAAAAAAATATTTAGGAAAACACAACCAGGGCTTCTGGTTTGGGACTCAGGGCTTTTTCCTGCACTCTGTAACAGCGCCCCCTACAGAGGAGCTGCCGTAGGCCTCTTCTTCCAAGGCTCTTTTTGTACTGAATTGCAAAATTTGCAGAACTCACCTCCCCTGAAACCCTGGGAGAAGACCCACTTGTTTCTCCCAGATCATTCTTCCAATTGGCATAAGCCCTGAGGAGATAGTCTTTCCAGAGAGTAAGGAATTCCTGGAAAGAGGGCAGATCCTTTATCTCAAGGAATTCACTCGGGTCAAGTAATGCAATAATTATGATTCGCCAACATTGATTAGTACTTGCTCTGTGCCAGACGCCCTCTGAGTGCTTTTGCATATATTAGCTCCCTACAAACCCTTACATCAGTCCTACAAGATAAGCACGTTTTCTCCATTTTACAGATGGAGAAATTAAGGCTCAGAGAGGTTAGTTAACATATCTGAGCTCATATCCAGAGTGTGTGGAAGAGCCAGGACTTTTACTCAAGCCTTGCTGACTCCAGAACCTGCGCCTTCTGGGCTTCCTGTGCTGTCTGCTGGAGGCAGGGAAATTGGCGATGTGGGCTCTAGGCTGTTTTTCCGATGTGAGGAGTGACTTACTTCTTCCCCTCCTGTGATGCACTCCTCTCTGTCCCAGCAGATGATGAGACTTCCCCTCATTTGGGTCAGTTTCTCTTAGGATTTCCTGGTGTTCTCTGAGATGCAGCTGTGTACTCTTCTCCTTGGTGGGTCATGCTCATTTGGGGAGGTCAGCATCCATTTCTCGACCTAGGAAGTTGGCATTTGGGCCCTGTCCCTATGGCAGTGCCCATCTGCTATGGGAACTTTTCTAAAGCTCTCGTCCTGTTGGATGGAACCCTGTTGCAGGTGCAACCTCATGGCCTAAGGCTTGGAAGTATTATTTAGCTAGAAGTGACTTTTGTTTGCAAGGCTTAAACTGCTGGATAGAAGCTCAACTTGGCACTTTTGGTTTACAAGGGATGTGTCAACAAGCCAGTAAAGACATTAATAATAACAATTTCAGTAAGTGTTTATTGAATGTTTACTCCGTGCCTGGCGTTGTGCTCAGCACTTTATATGGATCCTCTCATTTGATCCTTATAACAGTCATATAAATTAGGTACAGTCAGTTCTGCTATAATGCTTGTTTTGAAAATGCAAATTTGTTCCAATGTGATTGTGATATTAGGGAACAATTTGAGCTTAATAATTTTGCCTTTGATTATGCATGATTTTGTCCATGAGAAACATTAGGTGAAGGCAGAAAGCTGCAGCAAGCTGAACCAGGCTCCGTAGGAATATACAAAATGCACACACTTCACACATGTGCCAGCAGCCTCTGTTACCACGTGTATTCTCTTCCACGCTGTCCACACCTGGTGCTACAACTTTCCGTCCAATTTCAGGTGACCCCTTTCTCACTGCTTCATGACAAATCACAAGCTTCCTACTTCTAGAAGCAAACTTCAGGTCTTTTTTGAGTGCTATTGTAGTATTTATGTATTTTTTAACCATTTAACACTTGTAAAACAGGTTCTTATCCTTTATTATGTGTCACTGATGAAGTTTCGAGGTGGTATGCCCCAAGCCCATTTTCCATTGTAAGCCCTGTGGTTTTTCCTGGGCAATTTTGCATAGTGTGGTGACTTTTAGGAATGAATGCATTGGTGCTGCTGGCAGAACTGAGTGTACTGCCATTATTCCCATGCAGCCAAAGAGGAAGGTGATGCTAAGAAATTTGACAAAAATATATGTATATTTTCTTTTCTTTCCTTTTCTTTTGGTGAGGAAGATTAGCCCTGAGCTAACATCAGCCACCAATCCTCCTCTTTTTGCTGAGGAAGATTGGCCCTGAGCTGACATCAGTGCCCATCTTCCTCTATTTTATATGTAGGATGCCTGCCACAGCATGGCTTGATAAGTGGTGCGTAGGTCCGTGCCCGGGATCCGATCTGGCAGACCCCAGGCCACTAAAGCAGAGCACATGAACTTAACCACTATGCCACCAGGCCAGCCCCTGACAAAAATATCTTTAATAACAAGTGGCAAAGCCAGAATTCAAACCCCAGGCTGCCTTAACCCCATGACTGTGTTCAAAACCCCTAAAGCCTTAAAAAAAAAAAAAAAACACTCTATCTGCTCTGGTCTCTGTATCTGTAACAGGTAGCGTGCCTCTTCTGCCATCTGTCAGTCAAGCTCTGGTTCCCCAAGCCAGAGCCACTACAAGGACGTGAGAGCCCCTCAGGTGCTGGGGCTCAGCGGTGACCTGGCCCACAGGACCGCCATCCTGGTTCCCTCCTGCTTTTCATCCTGCTCCTCTCCCGGCCACTGCCTTCCAGGCTGCCTGGCACCTGACACAGCAGCTACCTCTCTGCTCCATCTTGCAATCTGGAGTTATTAGCATCAAAGAACAAAAGCAAACAGCCCTGGGGCTTGGGGCTCGGTCTCCTACAAAGGTGGATAAATGGGCTCTGTGTCAGGCATGAAGCTAACACCACCTGGCCTTTTGTGGAGAGACAACTCTTCCGGTGTTTGAAGAGCTCAGACACCAAGAGCCGGAAAGAGCCCCGGAACGCAGGAAACCCAGTCTCTTCGCAGCTAGAAGTTTGCTTTAGCTCTCCACTAAAAAAACTGTTTCTCTATTTGTTCCTGGAGGAGAAGGAAGAAACTTGCGCTCGTTTCTCCCCAGGGGCCAGAAAGGATAGACCACTGGGGAGATATAGTCTCTGCCGTTTTTTTTCCATCTGATGTTCTAGTCAGGTGTAATCCTCAGTGGAAAGCCTGCCCTGTTATCTGTGGGCTCGGGGCAAGAATCTCCATGGAGGCCGGGGGGCAGCCTCCCCTCTCTCCTCCTCTAGCACCACGAAGGCGCCGTGCACATTTGTGTGGACACCCCGGCTTATACAAGTCCACAGCTCCTGCAAACAGCTTCCCCTCGGCTATTCCTTGACATGGGAATACACACATTAGTGGCTGGTCTACTTTTGGGAGAATGGACCCAGTGAAGAGCCCCATGTCGATTTGGGGCAGTTCGGGCAAGGAATTCTGAGTACTGGAGTGTACTCTACATGGGGGTGTGGCAGGTGTTGCTGGTTCTGGGTGGGAACATCCATTTGGCCCTGTGGACTCCTCAATTCCTGGAGTGGGATATGGCTGCGGAAGGATCAGAGCAAGCCCCTCTAAAACAGATAGCCCAGGGCAGTGTCTCCAGTTGTCCAGGCCCGTGGTCACATGGCACTTGACCCCTTCTCTCTGCCCTCGGCTGTGCCTTCTTCTCACTTCTGTGAGATGCCCAATATTCTTATTCCTAGTTTGTAACTTGATGGGTCAGATGGAACCTGTCCTGGTTTGTTCTTTTATTCAGAAATATAGCTTTACTCTTATCTGATGTGCTACTCTGGGTCTGAGAGGTCTTAATGATGACAGAGCATCCTTTCTGGGTCTTAGTTTCCTTATCTGTAAAATGGGATGAATACTGTTCCTGTCTGTTAGAGTTGCCATGAGAAGTAAATAAGATGTGTATAAAGCACTTGGCACTGTGCCTCGCCCACAGATTATGCTCCGTAAATGTGAACTTTATCATGATTAGTATTGCTTTGTGCCAGGGACCTACAGGCATTGTCTCACTTTGTGCATTCAACCCTCTGATGTGTGACACCTGACACAGTAATTGGGTCAGGAGCAGACGTGTGACCTAAGCCAGACCACTGAGAGCCTTCCCAGGGAGTTTGATTAGAGTTACCTGGAATAGGGTGCTCTCTTTTCTCTAGAGCTGCGTGATTCCATCTTTATCATATGGAGACGGACCACCTGAAAATGAGGCCAATGCGGAAGAAAATAGGGTTTCCTAATATAGTCAGGGGATTACGAGAGACCAGCATCTAATCCCAGCTCTGCCGCTCTGTCCATAGGCACATGCCTTAACTTCTCTGAGCCTCAATTTTGTCATGTGTGAATGGCAGTACGAATAGTATCTATCTCAGTGAATTGTATCAATTGAGATGATCTATTCATCATTCAATACTATTGCTGAGCACCTGTCATGGGCCAGGCTCTGCTTAAACACTGGGCATATAAGCAGGGAGTGAAACAAACACTGCTCCAGCTCTCATGAAGCTTGTGTTTTAATGAGGGATAGAAACAATAACATGGACCCGTCATATAATGTCAAATAGGGATTAATGCCATGAAGAAAGGAAAAGCAGAGTAAGTGGCAGAGGGGGGTGGCTATTTCAGAGAAGGTGGTTACGGAATGCCTTTCTGAGGAAGTGGTATTTGAGCTGCTACCTGAAGTGAGGAACAGTCTTCCCTGTGCCTGACAAAGACTGTTCAGGCAGGGGGACAGCAAATGCGCAGGCTCTAGGCAGGACCTGCTCTGTTAGTGTTGGTTCCTTCTCCTGTTGTGACAGGAGCACTGAGGACTGGCCCGCATAACCTGGCACCTCGCTGTCCCGTCCTCCGTCCTCCTAGCGCTGGCATTCACACTGACCTCAGTGGATAGCAGGTCCTCGAGAAATACTCAGTGGTGGGGGGAATCCCGATGAAAACAAAGTCTGGCTAAGTTTGTGGCCACCTCTGTTAGGAATGCCATGCTCAAACCAGGGATGGGAGAGCAAACCAGGAGGGGAAGGATATGAAAGCTGCTGCTCTTCACCCACTCTCTTCAGCATCACAACCAGGGAAGAAGTAAATTAGGGCATTCCCACCTCCACTCAGTACCCCATGGACACTGATTGCGTATTCAAAACAACTTTGGCTACAAGTGCATATGCTCAGCATGGTTATTTTAAAGTTCAAAGGAAACAGTTTCCTGAAGTTTGGGGAGATCTGGATCTTCTAACTGTGGGGGGAAAAGAAAGGACCCTCTACCTGCCGCTGTGCACTTCCAGAGGATAACCCAGCTGGGAGAGCCCTGCTGCCTCACCCTTTGTTTGGACTAGACCATCTCAAGAGGCAAGAGTCCAGGTTCCCCAACTTGCTGCCTCCACACCCATCTCACATCTCTGGTGGAGCTCTGGGGAGCATGGGGCGGGCTGCACATGCACAGCCAGCCTCCTGGAGGCGAGGCCCAGCCAAACCTTCCGGGACCCCACCTGGTGAACTCTGCCTTGGTTCTGACCTATTTTCTAGGAGAGAAAATAGAATATAGATTTAAATGCAGTGGCACTCTGGAAAACTACAGGCCCAGCAGTGTGAGAAAATAAAACAGCAGGAGAGATCTGAGGAAGTGCTGGCACTGGTGAGGATGTCACCTCTCCTGGATCAATCTCATCTGGTTGTCAATTGCCCTTTCTGTGGCACTTTTTATCTATTAAAAAAACTGAGGTATACACACATATTTACATATGTATATTTCCTCTGGCCAGTCCTGGGGCCCATCGCTGCTCACACACACACAAACCCCAGGCTGGATACCAGTAGCAACCACAGACAGGGAGCTCTGGGGATGATCACCTTGGAGGTGGGGAGGCAGTGAGGCATAGAGTCAGAAACAACTTTAGCTGCATCCCTGGTCAGCCTTCCTTGCTGTGTGACCATGGGAAAGGTGGAGGGTTTCTTTGATACCCTTGTCCTCTCATATATATAGGTAATAAAATTTCCAGCTGACATTGACTGAGGGTTTTCTATATGCTAGGTACTGTTCTAAGCTCCTCACAGCAACCTTAAGGATAGGAACTCCTATTATCACACCCATTTTACAGAGAAGGAAACTAAAACGCGGAAAGCTTAGGTAACTGGTACAAAGGCTACACAGCCTGTCGAGCCCGAGCCTGAATCCCCCACAATCCAGCCATGGATTCCCATGACCTGGCCTGAGTCACATCTCCACCTTTGGAGCTAAGGCGAGGGTGGGGGTCATCTCTACCAAGCCACATGGATTAAGGATGGGAAAGGGGGTTCCCCAGAAGACACCTGGGGCTTGTTACAAAAGAAGGGGAAAAGGATGCTGGACAGATGGATACTGAGAGGTTCTGATCTCCACCCTCTGCTCATCCCTCTCCCTGGCCCCTCCCACCTTTGCCATTTCGTTCTGTTGGTCAGAACTGAATGCAGAGATTCAGGTCACTCACTGCCTCTTGGGACAGGGGCCGGGTGATACAATGTCTCTCTATTCCTCAAGGCGGACTTAACGCTCGGAATTGCCTCCAGGTTCTGCCACAACCAGGAACTGAGCTTGGACGCTGACCCCCTGCTAAAGGGGACTTTTCTTGGTGGCCTGCTGCCCCTATTTGGCAAGAAGCGATGCTGTATTTTTTGTGCACAGAACTAGAATTGGGCCAAATTAAGGCTTGAGCAGGGAAAACACAAGAAATAAGAATGGAATGTGTTTTGACCCCTGCTTCTGCTTACCCAGAACCCTTTCACTCCCTCTTGCCCCACTTTCCACTGAGGAGTAGGGAAGGAGGAAAGATGACCCAGGGGGAGGGGAGGGCTGGAGCAGACGTGTTCATTCACAAATAGAAGAGTTGAACCCAATACCAAAAACTCCACTGCTTAATTCCTATGGTCTCCTGGCATTTCCAGGGAGCCATCTGGTCGACATTCTTTGGTAATTCTGTCTGTGGTAATTCAAAATGATAACAATCAGCTCAGCCAACGTTTGTGCAGTGTTTGCCTTGTACTGAGTTAAGTGCTTTACAAGTATTTAATTTCATTTGATTTTCATAACTGCCATGAGGGAGGCTCTGTTATCTTCCCATTTTATAGCTGAGGAGAATGACTCTTAGAGAGAAGTTCGGTGTTTAACCTAAGGCCATTAAGCAGGCTGGGATTTGAATTCAGACCTGTCTGTCTCCAAAATTTAGGAGTGTAACCACAAAGCCCAAATAGGCAATTTAGTCTGGAAAGAACTTTGGGGTTCCAAGGTATCCTGTCTCCCTTGGGCCTTGGTGCCCTCAAAGAGCGTGTTTCTGTGACAGTGGTGTTGACGCTCTCTCCACTGAACTCCAGCGTGTGTAAATGGTTTCATATCCTGTTTAATGAAGGGGTATTTTAACGACCACCATTCTAGGCAATCCATCAGTCATGGTTAATGGCCCTGCCTAGTTATTTATGCACCATATTTTCCCTTCCCACCTCTTCTATTTTGCCTCTTTTCTCCCTGCCTGCTGCTACTCCACCCTAAATCTAACAGCTCACCAGAAAACCTGAAATGGGCTGTGGCTGAGGAATGATTCAGAGCTCTCTAGAAGTCTCTTTGGGCAGATACAGCTTCTAGGGAATACAGGGCGTGGGCTGGAGAAATTCTCAGCTGTTGTTACGGGTATGCCCCTCCCCGACGCTGGGACACAGCTCTGTTCAGTCAGCACCTGGGTTTTCCTGGGGCAAGAGCCCTGAGGAATGGCTGGAGCTTCACAAATCTGATTGTAGCAAATTGGAGGCACAGAGGATAACCCATGACCCCTCTTGGGGTAGCTGAGAGGCTCTCACCCCGCTCCCGCATGGCTTCAGGTGCTCACATTAGCCTGAAAATAGAATTTGGGTCTCATATGCCCTTGAGGGGCCTGAGTTTCAGTTGAATGAATGTTGAAGTGGGTGGGATTCAAGAGATGTAGGGTCTTAGGCTCTGTCTCTGAATTAGCTGTGTGAGTGTGGACAAGTCTCTCAACCTCTTTCATCTTCCATCTTAACAAAAAAGTATTAAACTAGATAATGTCTATGGATATCCCAGACCCACCATTCAGTGATTCTAAGGGAGTGCCCCAGGATTGCTCGGATGGCCAGTGGGTTCCTGAAGCGGCACCCCCGTTCCTTCTCCTCAGCTGTATCATATCAGGTCAAGTCTAGGAGTTTTAACAAGGCTTTGGGCTGCTCCTGGTTAGGCTTCTCCGGCATGATTCTAGTTTACATTTGAGGGTAGGAGGAGATTGTGTTCATGAAGTTGATAGAAGTGAACTGTACTTCATTTTTTGAAAGTTCATTGGCTTAATTCAAATGCCAGCCGTCCCAGGGCTGCATGTTTATTTGTAGTTGTCAAAAGTGATTTCAAATGGCAATTCCTGTCATTAATGATGGGGTGAAAAGCAAGGAGAAAAATTAAAGGGAGAGACAATCTCAATTTGTATGGCAAATGGTCTACTCACATACAATCTCATGCACACACCCTGTGGTCTGTGATGAAGAATGGTCACTGGGAATCCTGGGGAGGGAGGGTGTTATAAATGTTTTGTGACCTTCTGTCCTTCAGTCCTTCAGTCCTACGTGGTGAATAATGCTGCAACTTGCTCTTAATTCTTACGCCTCTTTTTCTTTGTTCCTCAAGGGAGCGGTCTCTATATTATCTATTATATTCCCTCTGCTGGGAAACTCTGCTTGCCTTCATGTCCAGTGTTCTCTATCTGGAGGAGAGGAGGATTTGCTTGGGTGTTGGTATGCAGAAATCAACCAGAATATTTTAACCAATATTCTTGCAGAATTCCAGTCTGTGTGGTTCTTTGGAGCCCTATCTGATTCCAGGATGATGTCTTTCCGGACAGATATGAAACTCGCCTCTCTTGCTACATGCACAGTGAAAAGGGAGCTTGGCCCCTCGGCTTGCATGGGTGGTTTTTGGGTGAAGGTAGAATTGAGTGCTCAGAAGCTGAGCACCATTGGGGTCTTGCATGACCTTGATAGTCATGCAAGGGCACATTGCATTGTGTGTGTGTGCTGCTAACGCTCTTCTTCATTTTTCTCCCTCTTTCTCTTCTCTCCCTTTCCCTCCCTTTGAAAATGCTGCCACAGATGTCAGTCAAGGTCCAGGTGAGTCTTTGTGTTTGCACAGCTGCCGTGGAAATTTCCCCTCTGCCCAATTGTGCATGATTTGACTCTAAGGGAGAGCTTTTTATAGGGACTCTAAACAGAACAGAAATCTAAGTACATTGCATTTTTGTTGATTTCAGAGTTAGAAGAAGAAATGCCTTGAATTAATGAATTTGTGTTGGTTTTGAAGAACCATTTTGAAACCAAAGGAATGTGGTTCCCATGCTTGTATAATCAATTCCTTCTGATTAATATTTCTGGGTGAATCAGAGAAGTGGAAAATGAGCATTTAAAAAATGTTTCTAAAAGATGTTCTTAAGACATGTATTCTCCAATTTAATGAACATTTTTGCCTTATCTTAATTTGACTTATCTTCTATATCTTCATGTGGTTGAAAGTTGAAGATATGACATACTTAGCATGGAAAATATGATGCGAATGAAAGAAGGTTTCTTTCTTTTTATTCTAGGAAATGGCCTTTTCCAATGAAATTAGCAATATTATTTTTTTTCTGGTTATGTAACTAATACATGCTCACTGTGGAAAAAAAGGAAAGAAAGGAAAAAAGAAAAAAAGAGGAATGGTTTTTGTCAATGAACAAAGGGAAGAACAGTCCTTATGATAATTATGCATTTCTCTTTTAAAAATGCATACTCATCCAGAATCCTAATTGTAAGCATTGTATGTGTGTATAGTCACATATATGTGTACACACACACACACGCACATAGACTCATAGGAGTGGATACAACCATTTACAGATAAAAAGTTCAGTGATTTAGAGTGTTTTGGAGACCATTCTAAACTGGCCAGAACTTTGAGTTAAGAAGAACAATTAACCCTACCACATGAAAAGGGTGTATTATTGCTCTTAGGTGTTTCTTTTCTCTCTCTCTCTTTTTTTTTTTTTGCTGAGGAAGATTAGCCCTGAGCTAGCATCCCTGCCAGTCCTCCTCTTTTTGCTGAGGAAGATTGGCCCTGAGCTAACATCCATCCCAAGCTTCCTCTACTTTATATGTGGTATGCCTGCCATAGCATGCTGGATAAGCAGTGCTAGGTCCTTGCCTGGGATCTGAATGGCAAACCCTGGGCCACTGAAGCAGAGCACATAAACTTAACTGCTATGCCACTGGGCAGGCCCCTTCCTCTATTTTTTTGTATGTGGGATGCTGCCACAGCATGGCTGGTGAGTGGAGCAGGTCCGCACCTGGGATCCGAACCCGCAGACCTAGGCTGCCAAAGCAGAATGCATGGGACTTTAGCCACCTGGCCACGGGGCCAGGCTCAATGACATACATTTTCTTACTTAGTCCTTTTAACATTGAATTCTTAGAGCATCAATACGAGGTAGGTATTATTATATCCTTTTTAATGTGAGAGAAATTTAGGGCCCAACCTGTTAGGCAGTTTGCCCAAGGTCGTAGGGCTCGTCGGGGTAGCACTGGGATTTGAACTAAGAACTTTCAGACTCCAAAGCCCACGCGTGCTCCCTTGGAACATGCTGGGTCCCGTCACTGAAAATTCTCAGTGATTGCAGTTCTTGTAAGTATTTCCTAATGGGACTATTTATGTTTGCTTAGAGGTAATGTAACATTTTCATTATTACCAGGCTTCTTTCCAAAAATGAATTTATCCTTTATTGTTTTGGAATATCTAAAATAACCAACCAGACTTAATATGGTTTCTGATCACTAATCTATATGGGATGTTACATGGTGTCAGAGAATAATAGTTATCCCTAGCTAATACTCAGGGTTTCCCTATCTCTGTTTTCTTCTGCCCATGGCAGCCCCCCACCACCTTTGAAAATAATTGGTGTTTGAACCACAGCACAGGGACAGCATTTTCTAGGAAGATGCCACTAAAATCATTCTTTCTATTTAATATTTTAGTTCACTCACTCACTCAACAAATACTTATTGAGAACCTACTATGTACCAGGCACTCTTCTAGGTTCTAGGGATAAACAGTGAGCAAAACAGAAGACAATTTCTGTCCTCATGGATCTTTTATTCTAGATAGGGGCAGACAATGAGCTAAAAAACTATATGCACATATACACATATTATATATAAAATGCTATTTTATAGCACGTGATCAGGGAAGGCCTCTCTATGAAGATGATGTTTTCCGGGATATCTCAAGGAGGTGAGGGAGTAATGCCAACACCTCAAGTTTTGTTTGTAAAAGGGCCCCTTGGCTTAATCCCTCCTTTTCTGGTTCTGGGCAGAGATGTGACCCAGGTCCCCACTTAGACTTGGCACGTTCGCCCTGCATAGTGGCTCCCAGCTCAGCGAATGAGTCGGGGCTGAAATCCAGCCTGTGTTCCTCTTGCCAAGCCTGCATCCGTGGAGCTGCCTCTGACCAGGGGGCACCTTTTTCTAATTCTCAAAAGGCGCCATATTGGTCCCGGGTGAAACTGTACAGTGGGGTGAAATGCAATGGACCCATAGGCTCTGCTCCGTCTCTTCAAAGGCGTGGAGGTCAGTGGGTGACCTTTCCCTAGATGACAGCAACACACACCACCATTCCAGTTTCATGGCCATTATCTCACTTTTCTCTTAATAACCCTCTGAGGTGTTTCGCCTGAGCCCCCTTTTTCTGCTGAGGAAGTTGAGGCCAGGAGGTAAAGTCACGCGTGGAGGTCACCCAGCCATGGAGTGGCTGGGCCAAGAGGGGATTCCAGCCTAATTCTACATCTTGGGCTCTTTGTTCTGCCCTTGAGGTGTCAAGAACTGATTGCCAATCCTGTCACTCCACCAACCCCTTGCTTTTTTGTGGTTTCTGAGCCTGAAGCAAATCACCTGTTCAGAACCTCCCCTCGTGGCTGTGATGTGGCAGGAGGCAGCCTGAGCTGCCGGCCCTGGCTGAGCTCAGCGGTGGCCTCCCGCCTCTCTGAGCCCCTGGCCAGGCAATCTGGAGCCAGCAGCACTGTGGCTCCGAAGCAAGTAGCCCTTAGTGGTTCTCTGGTATTTTTTTTCCTTCCCCTCAGGAAGACAAATTGGGGATTTTATGAGCTAATGTAACTATTTACTCAGGGGCTGCTGGAAGACTATAAAGGGACGATTGATTAATTGATTAATTTTACATGTTGAGGAGATTGGTTAGAAGTAACCCTACTGAAAAATGCAGTCGGAGCTGGGGACTGGCAGGCAACACCTTTCCCAAGGCCAGGGAGATGGGCAGGGGACTCGGAGAGTGTCCTGGACACCCAGAAGAAAAGGGAGGCTGTATTTCACTGGACTGTGTGTGGGAAAATCCATAGCCCCTCCTCCTAGTCTTTGCAAAGGAAGTTCAGAATAACAAAGTAGCAACCGGCATTTGTGGTGTGCTGAACCGAGGCGGGGAGGGATGCTCAGCTCTGGTTTGACTCTTTGCATCAACCCCTCCAGGCAGGTGTTCCCATCCTCTGAGAGGTTCAGAGACTGCCCACAGTGGCCAGCTGCTAGTACAAGACCAGGACATCAGATCTGTCTGCTCCAAAGCTGTGATCTTTCTCTTCTAAACCCTGGCGTTTCCAAGGCAGAGCTGTGGACCAGGGGTGCATCTTATCTGTGTCTGCATTCCCAACTCTTCATGTGGTTCATGGCACATAGTAGGACCTCAAACATATTTACTGAGCAGAGAGTGTGACCACCAGCACTAGGGGCATTGTGAGCCTGAAGGGTTCCGAGACATGTTGGAACTCAAAGGGTATGCTGTCCAAGGAAGGCAACTCCCTTACCTTACAGAGGAGGAAACTGAGTCCCAGGGAGGGGAGGGACATCTCCAAGGCCATGTCATTCACTTGTGGCCTGGAAGGGACCCCTATCAGGTGCTTATCCCATGCTTCTGGCCCATTGGGATTTGTCATTGGTCTCCCTGGTCTCCTTGTGGGGCAGGAGTGGGCCATCCCTGCCCTGCCATACCATGCCATACTCTCAGCCCTCTGCCCACCTTCCTGTGTGTTCCAGAACCCTCTGTCATGGGAAAGGAAGCTTTCTGGAGGTGAGGAAGAGGGCAGGATCGAGGAAGGATCTAGGAGGCAGGAAACAGTGCCGGGGCCTGTGGCTGTGAGACCCCCTTTCTCCCCTCCCCCCGGCTTCCTCCTCCAGCCAGGAGGGGCTGTTTATGGTGCTCCAATGACAGCCTCTCTCCTCAGAAGGGATAATTTCTCAAGCTCTGCCTGCTGATTAGAGCTGGAATTTAAATGAATAACTGTGACCTTGTGGAAGTGCCCTAGATATTCAGAGGCCCGATGAGGAAATAGGCCTCTTGCTTTGGTCCGTCAGAGCCCTGGCAGACGGGGGAGGAGGGGCTCCTGTCTGCCAGGGCCCCGAGGAGGCCTGGTCTGCCGCTGCTGGAAGCAACTGACGGCCTTTTCTCGAGCCTCCCTCGCTGGCTCTTGATCTCTGCCCCTCGGGGTCTCCCCCTTCAGTGTAAGTCATCTCAGGGCTGTCCTTGGGGAAGGGACCTGCTTATTTGTCCTGAGCCCTGCCCTGTCTCCAGGCAGTTGCTCAGTCCAGCCTGAGGGACCCTGTTCTGAACCCGAAGTCAGGAGGCAGCGCCTGATGTGTCTGACTTGACTTTGTGGACACAGAGGGTTGGCCCTAGAAGCTTGCTGCTCGACGAGGTGACCCACAGAACCACAGGATCGGCCTTACCCAGCAGCTTGTTGGAAAAGCAGAATCGCAGGCCTAAACCTGGACCTGCTGAGTCAGAACCTGCATTTCATCAAGACCCCCAGTTGTATGTACATTGATGTTTGAGACACACTGATCTAAAATTCCTGGTCTCTTCTGCCCTTAGGGGCCAACAGGGCTGTGTCTACTGAGGAAGGCGCAGTGTACCTTGCTGAAGCCCTATTCCTTGTCTCTTCTGCTGGGCACAGAGCGAAATAGCAGCTTTTTGGGTTGCTAGGAGTTAAGAGAGAGAACGAGATTAGGGAAGGGAAAGGAAATGAACATTCACAGTCCATGCCGGTCACTGTTTAGGCACTTTCCATATAAAAGTTCACGTACCGAGAGGCAAGGCAGCTTAAGACACAGCTGGGCTCCACAAACTGGTTTTGTATGGCCTGCGAGCTAAGAATGGTTTTTCCTTTTTTAAATAGTTGAAAGCAGTCAAAAGAAGAATAATTTGTGATGCAAAAATTTTGTGAAATTTGGATTTCAGCATTCATAAATACAGTGTTACTGGAGCACAGGCACACGCGTGAGTTTCTGTATTTTCCTTGGCTGCTTTGCAAAGGCGGAGGAGAATAGCTGTGACAGAGACTCCAGAGCCTGCAAAGCCCCAAGGATTTCCCCTCTGGTCCTTTACAGGAAAAGTTTGCCAGCCCCGGGTTAGAGCACAGACTCGGAGCCCTGGCTCTATCCCAGCAGGATGACCTGTTCAAGTTCCTTTCCCTTCGTGGGTTCTACTTTCCTCATCTGTAAAGTGGGGACAATAAGTACCTACCTCCTGGGGCTGCTGTGAAGATTAATGAGCTCGTGCATGTCAAGTCTTTAGCACAGCGCCTGGCACAGGATAAGCAATGTATAAATTAGCTATTATTATAAGTTGTCTCATCTGATCCTTTCCACATGCGTTTCCATTTTACAGATGAAGACACTTAGATTCAGAGAGGTTTAAAAACAAATGAAACGCTCTTTGGCCTATGTCTCGGTCCCCCTAACTCTTCAGAGGCACGCTCCCAGTGCTGTGCAGTAGGGCCCCTCTAAACACAGCTGCTAGTCCCTCCCTGTCACACATTCTCTCCCGTTGGTCCTGATCTTTATGCTTTCGATGAAGAGGTCCCTCACACCTAGTTCCTGGCCACGACTGCTCTCATGCAAGGCTGAGGAATCCCAGTAAAAAGGGGTAAAGGGACTGATATTTAGAGAAGACCCTCTGTGTGCCAGGTGCCTACCACTTCATGGACAGAGAACCCAGGGCCCCAAGACGTGTTATGCTTCTCCAAGGTCAGAAGCAGGAACAGTAGGTATCAGGGCTTAAATGCAGATCTGGGGTTTCTGCTCTGTCGTTCTGCCTCCTTCTGGCTCTGCCACTTTCCCCAAGAGCTGTGTGGCCTTGGGTAAGTCATATAACCTCTCTGAGCCTCAGGCTTCTTTTCTTTAATGTGAAGGGTTTGAATGGGATGATCTCAGGCTTCTTCCATTCTGAGGCTCTGTGATTAGGCCATCTGACTCACATACCTAGTGGGCTAGCAATCAGGAAAATGCCTTCTCCTCCGTTACCAAAGACGGACAGCCCTTAGCTCCAGCAGTGCCTGTAACATATTTTGTCTTTTCCTTCACATTCTTTTGGGCAATAGTCCCACTTGCTTTTCTCCCTTATTTATTAGGAAAAACACCTGACATTTATTGAGTTTGTATTTTGAGCCAAGCACTGAAATACTAAGTTATTACATGCATCATTTAATTCTTTTGACATCCCAGGAGGTAGATTCTGTTATTAGACCCATTTCACCCGTGATCAAACTGAGGCTCGGAGATGATAACTCAGTAAAAAGTGGTGGAGCAGGATGCAAACCCTGGTATGTCTGGCCCTGGAGATGGCTCAGGGGGAGTCCCACCAGAATGTGCATTCCACAAAGGTACACTCCCATTCACTACCGCATCCTCTAGGCATAGAACACTGCCAATAGGTTGTAGGCACAGAATAAATACTTGCTGAATGAAGAAATAGTGCTTAGGACTCAGCTCTTAGTTTTACCCCAAACCCCTCTGAAGGAAAGTCTGCTTTGTATTGGGGTTCACCCTGAGACAGAAGGTAATGGAACCAGTCTTTATTGGGTGCCCATCTTGGGCTCAGCTCAGGGCAGGATGCAGGTTCCAGGGAAATCCACCACTGCTGTGTGTCAGTGGACTGGAACGGGGCCCTCAGCTGGGCTAACAGTGCTCAGCTTCCAGCCAATTGCTTGTTTGGGGCCTGGAAGACCCCCTTGGCTCCCATAGCTGTTCTTCATGAGTACGTGTGAGTTAGAAGCTACTTCCCAGCCTGCCTCTAGCTTTGGCTAACTCAAGGAAGCAGATCACTGAGCCTTGGTGCCTTTTTCTAGAGCCTTTTAAAATTGCCTGCTTTACTGTCTTGGTGAGGCAGACTGACTGGGATGCGGTTATGGCCCCAGTTTGTTTCTCAGTTCTGGAGGGCAAGGTCAGAATTAGGTTGGGAAAATCATTAGTGAGATCCTGCAGGCTCAGTGGGACAGTACCACCCCCTACCCATGAGCCCACCAAATCTGTGGGGTGTATATTTATTGCTCCAGAGATGAGGGGGCACTGGTGGCATTTAGGAGGAAGGGGCAACAAATGCTAAGTGTGCTGTAATGTGTGAGAGAGTCGCATTCAAAGATGTGTGCTGCTCCAAACGCCATTGGTGAGACCAAAGAGAAAGTATCCTACACCAATTCCTTCCTTGTACAGGAGGGGAAACTGAGGCCATAGAATGTCCAGGTAACTCAACAACGTCATGCAGCTTGTTTATGGCATTCAGAGACCCTCCCAGTGCGTAGACCTGCCTGGGGAGGTCTGGAAAGGACCTGGGCTAACCTAGTCAGTTTTCAGGGCTAGACCTCATGAGGAGTAAGGAGATGGAAGGCAGCCGAGAGTTGAGGACAGTGGGTCCCCTTGTTGGGCAGCTGAGCTGACGGTGAGGGAGGCATCTCAGGATGCCTGGGCAGGCAGTGTGCTAGTGCTGCCAGCTTACTGGAGAAAAGGAGTTGGCAAGAGATAGGGGTAGGGCAGAGAGAGGGCCTAGATACGCCAGTCTCCTGAATAATGACAGCAATGACTGCAAGCTTTCGAGCCCTTCCTGTGTGCCATGAACTGTGCTGAGTGCTTTCCATGTGTGGTTGCTCACAATTGTCGTAGTGATTCCAAGGAGATACTTTAGAAATGGGAGGGGGCTATTTTACAGGAAAGAGGTGCAGGAAATTTAACTTGCGCAAAATCCCACAGTTAGTAGGAGGTAAAACTGGATTTAAATCCAGGTTTTGGATCATTTAGAGCTGTGGTTTGCAAACCCAAACTCGGGTAAGCATCAAAATCACCTGGAGAGCTAATGAATGAGATCCAGGCTCATTAAATTAAGACATGTCCTCCAGGTGATACTGATGTGGCCAAAGTTTGAGAACCACTGTTTTAAAGGAAAGCAATCTGAAAGGTGAAGGGACTTGAAAGCTACAGCATTAACCACTACTTTATACCCTACATACTTTAAGGAAGGGTGGGAGGTTGGGATGAATGATCCCCCCTTGTCTGGGCTCCCTGGCACCTTACATCATGGGGCTGGTAGAGCCATCATCGTCATAAACTACGCAGGTTTCCACTGCTATCCAAAAGTAGAGCATTTCTACAAAATGTTTCCTAAGCCGAAATGGCCATAAAGTGAAGAAGCAATTACCATTAATTTATATGGGAAAAAATTTTGAGCATTCCCAGACCCAAAGAATAATCTACCAAAATAATCAAGATAAAGCACAGATGCTCACAGACATAGTTCAAAGCTATGGCAGCTTGATGCTGAGTGTAGTTCCTGGGGAAGGAGCTTGGTGGTGCCACTTTCACTGCTGGGGGTGTGGGCTGCCTCTGTAACAGCTCACTGCAAAACAGGCAGTGAACGCTATTTTCGTTTCTCACGTTTTTTCATAAAAGCGAAAACCATCTTCTGATTTCTTTTGGTTAGTGAAAAACAGGTACCAAGGCAGGTCTTTTATAAAAGTGAAGTGGCGTAAAGTGAACTTTCGGGTAGCGGGGGAAACCTGTGGTCAGCTGTGTATTGTCCACCACGTGACCCTCATTGGCCACCCACCATGGGCTCTTGAAGGACAGGGAGTGTCTTCTTTTTTCAGAACACAGACTTACCCATGCCTGCATCCCCACTGCATGCCATATTGTAGGTGCTCATAAAACTTTGTTGTTAGAATCAGCATTTCAGAGATGGAAAGGACCCAAAAGGTTGTCAAGCCTCTCTGTGCACCTAATTTTTGAATCTGGTCTATAAGGGTTTATTTAGACTTCACTTGAACCCCCACAGTGATAGGCGACTCATCGCTCCATTCTAACAGCACTGAATGTCCACAAGCTCTTCCTTATCCTGAGTCACTACAAGCTTTCACCACCTGTATTGCTTCCGGCCCTTGGAGACACACAGAATAGATCTAATGACACTGCCAGTGTTTGAAGGCAGAGCTTTCGTCTTGAAGGATTTTCTTTTCTAAAGGCTAAAACATTTCTAGTTTCCTTGGGCATTCTCATTCAAGGGTTTTAAGTTCTTTTATCCAGGTCATTGTTTTCTGAAAAAAGACATTTTTTTGCATCCTTTCCAAAGAAGGATGCCCACACCACATACAGTATTATAGACGTGTCCCAACCAGTTCATTATGGAGTGGTCCCATTGCTCCTCTTTTCTGGACTCCCTACATCTATTAATGGTGGCACCAATACCTTAACTTTTTTTTTTTTTTAAGTAACTATAGTATTAAGTTAAAGTCCCTGAAAATCTTTACTATTTTGTGTGCACTGCTGCTAAGCCATTTCTCTCCCCTTCTTGTGCTGTGTAATGGGTTGACGTAGACTTGGAGCCATTCTTTGATTTTGTTCCATTGAGTCACGGATTTTTTAAATCCAGTACACTGCAATCTAGTAAGGTACAGGTCTTTCATCTAGCACATCAGCTGTCCCTTCCAGCTTTGTGTCACTCAAGAATGAAGAGCTATTTTAGAGTAGTTCATGACAGTTGGAGAGCAAAGGTTTCCTCTTCTTCAGGAAGAGTCTTCTCTGAAAGCCGTAATTGCTGATCCTTTAACCCTTATAGTGACAAGCATGACTGCCTTCATCTCTCATCCTTCCACGGTATTCATGCAGGAGGAAACCCCATCCCTCCTTTCCTTCTACAGAGGTGGAACAAACTGGGAAGGTGCTGCAGACATTCTTCTCTCTTCCCTGTGGTTATGCCATTCAGAAGCTGTTGGTGATTCATGGTGACACATTGGAAGAAATCCCTCCTGATCAATCCAGCCACCAGGCTGTAGGAGCAAAGTTGGTCTAGAGGCAAAAGTGAGTGGGCTAGTACAGTTACATCCTACAAAAGGCTTTGTGGTGGAGGATGGAACATGGTGACCCAGATTCTGACATCTAACAAGTTAGCTATTCCTTTCAGCTTTAGTTCATCACAACATCCAGACAGTATGCCATGGATGTTCTCAGCCGAGTCATTGATCAAAATGCTGAGCATCCCTGGGCTCTGCTGTGAGCCGGTGGTGAACCCCTGGTAGAAAAAGGAAACTAAAGTCTGTAGTGAAGATCAGGGAACTGCCCAGGGAACGGCTGGTCTGAGGCACAATTGTGGGAGCAGGTGGAGGTTTTCTTCAGACCCCACCTCTGCCTATAAGAATTCTGCTCCCCTCTCCCACCCCATCCCCCGTGTGCTCCCTCCTGCCCACAGTGGCAGACTTCCTTAACCTGCGACTGCACGTCTCTGTCCTGCCTTTCCTCCCATGTCCCTGTGCCACCCTGTCTTTGAAGAAAGATCCTTACTTGGCTTCCTGATGATCTCATGCACAGGACAGTGTCAATGACTGAGTACCCTGAGTGTGTCTTTCATTCAGACTTGCATTTTAATGAGGGAAGTGGCTTAATAATCCCAAGAATTGGCCTAGGATAGGAAAATCTTTATGTTTTAGTAGAATCTGGAGGTGGGGATTGAGGGAAGGGAGAAGTTGGCCATTTAAAAGAGCTCCCCCACTTCCCCTTATATCCTGCTGGACCAGGGTCATACATGAAGTTGAATGAATGTCTAGGCACTATTTTCTGCCCCTGAATTCTCTAAGATATGTCTTCTCCCTTCTCTTCCAGCACCGAGTTAGACAGGGTAGCTAGTGTCGTGGTTACCACCCCAGCCTGGATAGTCCATCTGCTGGCTTAGAACCCTCACTTCACTCCTTACTAAGTAGTTCGATTTTGGCTCTGGGCCTTGGTTTCCTTACCTGGGAAACTGAAATTATAGCAGTGCCTTTCCCATAGGGTTGCATTGAATGAGACGACACACAGCCAGGCCTTGTCTATGGTAAACAGTCAACCAATGTTAGCTACTGTTATAATTCTGTCTTTTTACCCAGTGAACTGAATTTCCTCTCTAAGTGCTTAAAATGTTAAGATGTGTATTTCTTCTTTCCTCTTCTCTCTTTTCCAAATTCCTGGTCACCCTACAGATGCGGTCACTTGTGGCTTCTCTCTTCATCAGGCCCCACCCCCATCACTTTCACTATTTCCCTAGTTTCTCCAGAAACATCAGGTGAATGTCTCCATTACCTCCTGATTTTATATAATTACTCTTTTAAAAAAGTCCTCCTGGCTTCATAAGAATTCAACGTTGGCACTTGGCACTTGCAGCAATTAGTGACATTTAATTTCTCTACTTCGGCATGGAAAACGAGATGATATATGTGGATTTTACACTGGGATAAAAGTTACTCTGGAAGTGAATGAAAGAAAAGTCTTGGCAGAGATAACTTACTTTTTTTTTTTCCTGAATCTTTTTTTTTTTTTTCCAAGAATGACTTCCTTCCTCCCCTGAAATACTTTCCCCCATTACCCAGCCAGAGGGAAGGAAGGAAAGATGCATTGAAAACCATCTGAGATGGGTGGGATATTATAGGTTTGAGGGGGAGACAGCATTAGCTTAAATTATGGAGGTCTTCAACTTCTGGCCTGGTTCCTGAACATTGCATCTTCCTCTTGCCTGTTTCAGTAAATGGCTTCTATTCTCTATATTAGTCATTCTTGTGACAGGCTTCATGATGGCCACAGCCGCTTACAAATGACTTTGCTTTCATAGCCGTTTCCATTCACTGGAGCTGCAAAAGCAGCTATCTCCATGGGGATTTTCCTGAAGGGCGTAACATAGTTTAGAGGGCCATACATATATTTTGCATGTAATTTACATATGATTTGCAGTCTGTTCTAAGGCAATTTCAACTTTGCATGTCTTACCTACTGGCAATCTTTTTCTCCTCTTATTCTTGTATGTGCCCTAAGAACCTGTGTGTCACAGACAGACGGGTAAAGAAGGGCAGACTGGAGCACTAGAAAGAATGAGGGGAAGGGTCAAAAATAGCAGACATCTTCTTGGGATCCAGAAGTGTCCCTGGATCTAGCTAGGATAGCACTTTGTCAAGGTGTGACATCTAGATAGTAGACTTTTCAGTTGCTTTCTGTTTTTTTGCAGTTGTTTTTAAACAGGCATTGTGGCTCCATAAGCATTCTGTGTTGGCAATTCCCAATATCATGCCTATCAAAGCCTCATCTAAGTCCACCTCCTGTTCCCTACCCACAAGTAGGTTAACATTTATGGAGCTGGCTTTTGAGTCTTAGTTGAGGATGTATTCAAATCCAGAGCCCGTGGTGAGATTGTTTTGGAAAGATGTGGTCTCCCTTGCTTCCTTGAGCCCCCCTTTTCCAGCCCATGTCTTGTCTTTCATCTTCCCATGAACATCAGGCCCAGAATAAATGCCAAACTCCAAACCCAGCCGGGTGCTCGTCCCAGGGCCGGCTGTGTGGCCTGGGGGGCTGCTGCTGCCCCTCCACTTCTGAGGTTGATAAGAAAGATGATCTTCATTTTTCCCCCTTCCTTATCAACCACATGCATAACACACACCCAACATAGATTCCTTTTCCTTCCTTACTAATTATATCCTTCTCAGTTAAGATTTTTTGAGGAGTATATTCTGTATCTATATCGGAAAGCCATATAGTTCCTTTTTCCTTTTTGAATGTAGAATTTTATTTTAATGTTGAATGTGCAAAAAAAAAAATGAACCTCCAGGATATCTTAATATCCCCCATCTCTCCCAGGTTAAAACTTAGTGTTCCAGCCCCTTTTTCTTTGAAGATTCATTTATGTACACAGGCACAGACCCTCTCTTCTGTGAAAAGGAGGGGACACACCCTAACATTTGCCCTAACTTTCTCACAGACCTTAGTCCTACATTGTTAAATGCACCCTAGACATTTTTGCTTGAGTGGTTCTTCTGTTTATTCAACTCATCATGCCTAAAACAGAACTCATTATTGCCCTCACTCCAAATCCATCTCCCAACCCCATCCCGCCTTCCTATTTCTGACCATGCTTCACTCAGTCTCCCATCCCTTCCCTCCCTGAAGCATCTCATCAGTCACCCAAAGCCTGATGAATCCTCTTTTTCCCTTTTCCTTCCCTCTCCCATGATACTTATTTAGGCCTTTTGCTTATGACTGATCTTTCTGCCTCCATCTCTTTTCCCTCTAATCTATCCTGTCCACACCATCGCCAAAACAATCTTCCTCAGCATCATTTCCCCTGGGTCATTTTCCTGCCCATGAACCCTCAATGTCTCCCATCAGCTGCAAGGTCAAGCAAGTCCATTTTCCTTAGCCTTGAAGCTCAATGTCTTCATACAGTAGTTCCATACTCTGAGCCTTAAGATCACCTTGCACTTCTTCCTTGTACCAACTATTTATATGTGTATTATTTGTATAGCAGGTATTACAAACCTACCACATGCCTGGCAGTGTCCTAGGTGCTTCTGGAAAGTTGAACGGGAAAGGCCTTACAAATGCACTTTGTGGTCTGCGGAGCTGGTGGTGTTACTTGGAATGTCCTACATCTGTCTAAATCCTAAACCATCTTTCAAGGCCTATTTCAAAACCCACTTTTCTCCAGAAACCTTTTCTGTGCACCCAGCCCCCTCCTCACAGTCCTACTGTCCTTATTGTCTGAATTCATGCTTTGACACTTAGCAATTACCCACTCATTGATTGCTCATTCACTCATCAAACACGTACTGAACACCTACTCTGTGTTAGGCACTGTGCTAGGTGTGGCCTCACACATTAGTATATTTTTATAACATAATAAAAATAACAACAATAACCCTTATATAGCCCTTACCATGTGCAGGCACAGCTTTACATATATTCATTTATGTAATCCTCAAAACAACCTATGAATTTGGCATTATTATCTAAATTTTACAGATACATAAATCAAGGCACAGAGATGCTTAGCAACTTTACTGGGTTACAAGCCAGAAAGTAACAAAAGTAGGAGTCAAATCGGGCTCTGAAGTCCTTGATCTTAACCCCTCCACTGCCAGGTGCCAGTATCTATATCACATGCACGTTTGTGTGAATATAGACACATGCACACTTTCTCAGATTCTACCATACCGTGGCCATCTACCATACTTGTTTGTATCTCCACTACCTTTTCCAGTGTTTGCATATCGTAGGTACTTCAATCATTTGCTTGATTGATTGTTGGTTCTTCCACTCACTCTGTGGGGGGGGGGGGGGCATGACATTTTTAGCAGCAAGTAGGAGTGTTTTGGGACGGGAGGGGGAAGGAATAGAATTTCAGAATAGCCCTGGACACTCTGGAATTCTTGGTTTCCAGTTCTTAACTCTGCCAGCTTTAAGGATAAGTTTGTTCCGGAGATGATACTGATGTAAAACCTCTGGAAAGTGGGATAAAACACCCTGCTCAAAAAGCAAAACAAACTCAAACCATGTTATGGTTACTTTCCTGGTACACTTATTCATGTCCACTTTGCTTCATTGCCTGTAAAACCGAAATTTTGATATCAGGATCCCAGATCCGCATTCTTGGCCTAATGTTTCTATTTAAGATTTTTATAAACTGAAGAATATGAACATTTTATTCGTGTTGCAATACTGCAACTACATATGTAGCTTAATAAAACCTGATAAGTACATATTTGAATTTTAAAAACACAGGTGGTGGGTTATTTGCATTTTAAAAGGATTCTTCCTTTTACAAAAGGATCCACTGCAGGGTTCCGTTAAACATCCAATTCCTCTTGGTGCATTTATCATACTATTTAATTTACCAAAATTTGATTTATATGCCGCTCTGAAGGGGTAGCTCTCAAGTTCGAGTGAGCATGGAATCAGTTGGGCAACTTGTTTAAGATTCAGATCTTTCCGCCAACTCCTCCCCAAGATTCTAATTCATCAGGTCTGGGGTGGGGCTCAGGATCTTCATTATTAATAAGCATCCCCAGGTGGTCAGTGAAATACACTTTGGAAACACTGCTTTGAAGAAACACACGTAGCAAGGAGATGGGGCACACCTTTAAAGGGCTTCTCCAGGGCTCTGAATATCCTCTGACTAGCAAGTATCTCACTTACTCTTCATTTGGTAAATTTTTGAAATATATATTTGGGTCAAATAAAGATTATTTCACTTCTTTTCTCCTCACTCCTTCTCCTAGCTACCAAACATCTTTAATCACAGCTGTAAAATGTTTCTCCTTTCATTTTTAAATTTAAAAAAATTTTAAATTTTTTTCTCCCAGCTTTACTGAGCTATAATTGACATATAACGTTGTCATCGTGTTGATTTCATACATTTGTGTATTGCAAAATGATTACCACCATAACATTAGCTAACACCTCCAACCTGTCACATAATTACCATTTCTTTTTTGTGGTGAGAACATTTAAGATCTACTCTTTTAGCAAGTTTCAAGTATACAATACAGTGTTATTGTCCTTTCATTTTTAACCCCCTATTTCACTCAAGTATTTCCTTGGATCTTCCTTATTCTCATTTATTAATGCTGACAACCCTCCTGTGAATAGTCGCCTTCTGAATTCACACACCTGTTCTGTTCCTGTTCCCCTTTCCACATACCCCACCTGCCTGCTCCACACCCCCCTCCCACCCCCTTAGTGCTCTTGTTCTGGATGCTGAAGGCTATGGCTTGGTCAAGAAACATCAGGCATTTTAGGAATAGACACTTCTGCAGAGGTTTCTCTTAGCCAAATCTAGGGCCATTTGTTCTTTCTACCTACTATCCTCTCCAAAAAAAGACCAAAAATTAATTTTTTTTAAACAAAACAAATCATGAGAATGACTTGCTTTGGCATGATTCCATTCCTCCATGAGTATTAATCTGAGGCCTCGGGAAATGAATGCCAGAAATGTGCATTTAAAATATGATTATAGTTTAATGAAATTCATTTAAAGAATAGACTCCTTGACATTTATGGCACATGTATCTATGTATTTAATATATCATTGATCTTTCAAAAGAGAGTTTCTTGACCCATATTTTGCCTCTGATTACTTTGCAAATCTCTAGTAATCTCTAAAAGCATTTAGAAATTTCCATACTTTGGAGATTTTTCTCCTTTATTAATCTCCTATATCCCTGAATTTCACTCCAGGTAAATGTTCTCTGGAGTGATCTGGATTTTGTCAACTATCTCCAATAATAATAAAAGCAATGGAAGAGCAAATAATGGGTGCCATTGGTTACTGATTGGAAATCTTTTAATAGATTTATCAGGGCTTATGATTCCCTTGAAGTAATGAGCTCTTAATAGCCTTGTTTGACTTCCATAAGAACATAGCCAGAGGTTGTGTATTCATTTATTGGGACATTGTGTACCTTCTTTAACCCATTCAGTGCTGGGCTAGACCACCCTGATCAAGGCTGAGGGACTTTCTGGGAAAAGATGGTGGTGGAGAAGCAATGGAGGGAAGGGGTATGGTGGTCACTGGGCTAAGAGGAGGGTGATACAGGATGTCGTTTCAGGTTGTCGAAGCAACTCTTGCAAGCAGAAACTCATTTGGTGTGTTCAGTACCATTCAGCTTTTGTAGAAAAGAATACTGTATCTAGAAAAAAAAGTTGGATGGTAATCTCTGGGATTACACCTGATTTTTTTTCCTGAGTTTTCTAAAGTTTCCACAGTGACCATGTATTACTATTAAAAATAATTTAAAAGAAAGAAAACTACTTTACCTAGCATCTTGATTCTCTTTCCCAAGGGACCTACTCTTTAATAGATTTATCTCAAATCCTACCTCTTGTATAGAACAATGGTAAAAGGAGAGTTTTCATGATGAGGCCCATGGCAGTTCAGCAAACAAGACTGTCCTTGCACCAGAGAGCCAGCCTTTCTGCCCTGTGGCAGGAAGGCTGGCGTGTCAGTGCTAGTTGCATGCTCTTGAGTGTGTATATATGACCCTCCACCCCTCCTTCCACTCAAGAATTAAGAGAAAATTGCATTGCATGTGGAATTTTAACTTTGTCTTCTTTCTTTTTCCCTTTCCCTTCCCCCTCCTCCTCCCCTTCTCCCCTCTTTTCCTTCCTCAAGGCCTCTCCCACCTCATGATGAGTGAACAAGGTAGGTGCTTTGTGCTCGTGGTGCTGCAGCTGCCCAAATTGCTTGCCTTCGTGCCTCTGGCTGGTCGCTCAGAGCATCATCATCACTGGCAGGCCATTTGCTGCCTGTCCCTCCTGCTGTGGGCCAGACGGGCAGCAGGTCCACCCTGTGGTGGGGGGCACCTTTCCTCGTGCATCCTGGTTTCCCGCCCCCACCATCCCCTTGGCTTCTCCATTCTGCACCACCATTTGTCATCTTGGGCGCTGGGCCTGCCGGGCTGCCTTGGAGAGGGAAGCATGAAACAAGGCATGACGGCAGCGATAATGGGGGTGAATGAAGCTAATTTCAGAGCAACAGAGCGGTTAACTCCCTCCTGCTCCTCCCCAGGCCCCACGCTGGGGCCCCGGGCTTGGGGAGGGGAGCTGGGCTTCTCTCTGAATTTCATTCTTAGTAAAGGTTTGCTTTTTGTCTTCCCCTCCATCCCACTGCCCATTTTAATGATTTTCAGCCCCTCATGGTCAAAGGAAGTCCTCGGGGGTTTGACTGTTTCCAGTTTTGTATAAAAGCAAAAACCACCTAAAGTACATGCTAATATCCTCATGGCAGGATTCTAACTCATTATACACCCTGAAGAAAACTGCATATAAAGATCTGTAAATTCAGCATCTGCAACCTAAAATATTCAAATATGCAGAGAATGAACTGTGCAGGAAATTCAGCTCGGCTAAGCACAGGGTGGGCTGTGAATGAAGCCTTTTTCTCCTAAATAAAAATTTTCCACATTATCAGCCTAAATCAGGATTCGACAACTAAGCCTACTTAAAATTGTCTTTCCCTTCACTGTTCAATTGCGACTATTGTGTTTCTTCTGAGCCTTGGGATGATTGCAAGATTGACCTACCTGCCTTGCCTTGACACTGAAAGGCTGTACTTTAATTTCTCTTGTCTGTTTCCTTTCAAAATATACATGGGACTCAGTGCCTCTTTTGCAGGACCAAAAAAAAAAAAAAAAACGGGAATGCAGGGTACTTCCATGTTCTCCTTTTTTCTTGATCTTTTGAGGAGTGTGGGGCAGCACTGAAGGGCCACTCCCTGTTCTCTACTCCCTTACATTGGATCCATCAGGGTTGCCATAAAAGGGAGTATGATCAGATCTAGGAGCCACCCAGGCTGAGAGAAGTTTGTTTATGGTGTCCACATAGCCCGAGAGCTGAGCACTTGAGGACATCCTGACTTGATAAGGCAGGGTAAGGAGGAAGCACACGTTTCCAATAGAAGTGTATCATCCAGACTTGAGCCAAGGTCCACGATGTGGTCTCTGGACATTTCAATGAAGACATGGTCTGGTGTAGAGCAGATATCAAAGAACAGAGCTGAAGGGAGGAGGTCAGCTGTGTTCTCCACTGTTAGATGAGGTTCCAGAAGAGGCTGGGATGAAGCCACTCTATTCTTGTAGGCGAGAGAGGGAAGTTATCTGCCAGCAGTGGGTAACTATGAAGTGGATATGAGTAGGGGATGCACTAGATGTTGACCCAGTGTCCAGGTAGTTTGAGAGAGTTAAGCACATCTCCATGAATTAGGAGGACCTGAGCTCTATGAATTGCTGGAATTTGATGGCCCAACTTTGATACAAGTTACACCAGAAAAGGCAGGCCCTCAGAGTCCTGATAAAAAGACCCCTTCTCCATTCTTTTGCCTTATTCCCCCAGCTGCCCTTGAGGAGTCCTCCCAGCTATTACAGTGGCTTGGAGGTCTGAGTGCTTCATATGGCTGATGTCATAGGGTAGAGTCCAGGCAGATGGGCTGGGCTGGTGGGGACTTTACTCTTGTTTTGGCTTATTTCAGACTCACTGATGCAGCACAGGTATTTTGGAGGGCTAAATCCCAACATTGGTATAAAAGCATTTGGAGAACTTGTATTGTATACCTTACCCACTTTTTCACCCCCTGCTCAACTTCTCTTGGGCACCCAGCATTGATGTGTACGTGAGTAGAGAATTCAGACACACCCATGTACACTTGCCCTGGGCGTAAGTCGGGTATCTTCTAGAAAAAGAGTCTTTAGGCAATGAAATAATGACAGACAGATATTGTGAATTCCTCTTTGGAGAGGTTTTCAAGAAAGGATGCAGAATTCTTCCGGGTGGTCCGTGTCACTAAGGTTTTAAGTTGCAACTTGCAGTTTAATCTTTTTTTAAGAAGGTCCTTTGACTGCATTCTGCTTCCTCTCATTCTTTCCCATTTCCCACCCCCTTGTCCATTCTTGCCCTTTGTGATGATTCCTTACAAAACCAACTCTACTTCCCACCAATTCACCTTATTCCTTCAACATGAAAGAAAGAGATTTCTGTCTGGTTTCCACTGAATCTCCAGAAGTTGTTTTTGATGCCCATAAAAATGTGTGGAAATACTTATGTATGCTGTGTGTGTATCACTTATACATGTATGTTACATTCTTGGTCCTCGTGACTCATATTAATGTTGGGAAAAAAAACAAGAGAACGTAGCTTCTCTGAGACTTTCCCTAACCAATTTTAGATTGGTTAAGTGCGTGCGATTTCACATCCATGTGGCTATGCAGTGCTGTTGCATGCAGACTTGGTCATGTTTCTAAGGATGAGACTGAGGAGAAACGAATGGGAAAAAGCTTAAACACAAAACGGATGGAAGCAGCCTTGCTGGGCACCCTGTTTACGGCTTAAGCTTCACATTGTGCATTTGTTTTGCGCTGCCTTCTCAAGCTGCTGTAGTGCTGTTGCTGTTACTGTTGTGGGTTTTTGTTATGTGTGTTACATTTCTTTGTGTGTCTGCAGTGTGCTGATGTTTTATTCTCCCTGCTCTCTCTCTCTTTGTCTCTCTCTCGCCGCCTCCATGGTGGACACCATGCTTCCTCTACTTAATTGGACCTTCCACTTCATTTCTGTAGGTAGAAGTAAAGGTAGAGATCATTTTATTTTTATGGTTGTAACTATCAATCTGCCTTCTGAATGTTCGTGTATCCAAGGGGAATTGTTGATTCTGATGAATATAGTCCAGATTATAACTTAGTGCTTTTTACAACAACTAAAAATACATAAATAAAAAGCCAGTGCTCTCGTTTCCCTTCAATACACTTCATGTTCAGTGGTTGGGGATCTTTCCAACTTGGTATGCCTGCATCTAAATCCAGGATAAGCCTTATCCATTATGGTGTGCTGTTTCTAGAAGGAACGGGGGACTCCGAAAATGATTATGCAGTGTGGGGAAAGTATGTTTTACTCAAAGACAGGGTATTCTAAGATCCCCTCCCAAGAAATGTATTGAGGGAACGTGGGGTTTGTGAAATGATGTGCCGTTGTTTGTGTTACTTGAAACTGACTGAATTCGGGGATAATATTTGTGAGGGAAGGATGAGAGTTGAGAAAGGGGAGAGGGTTGGTGAATTGCTTGAAATTTTATTTAATGTGAAATTTGGGGGATATTTAATTATTGCTCTTTTATCTTCTGTGTGATATTTCCTGTTGTTTTGGAGTGGAGATTTTCTGACTGGGGGTGATGGGCTAAGAACGGTAGGACTGCAGGTGTGGAAGAACAAAGGAATGATAATGTATTACATCGTAAGGAGAAAGTGGAGAAAGAGATACCACTGGATTTTAACTTACAAAGTCAACCTTTTTCCAGGTAGGCAGGGAAAAGGAGAGGCGCAGGGCAAGCGGGCTTGCTCCAGTGGTCTGACGTGCCTTTCAGTGCTTCACACCTTTGGTAGCACAACTCGCTCCTCCATTCCTAATCGAAGCTGTCAGAGACCCAAGCCTGGAGAACCTGCCTCACCAGCTCAAATTGGGATTAGCTGTTCAGGAGTGAAGGGAGAGGTTAACTGATAAATTATAAATATGCATCTGCATCCACTTCTCCCCTCTCCCCTCCTAACTCTCCAGCCCCTATCTCTGTGAAGCTGTGTGCTGCTCCTTCCTGCAAAAATTGGCAAATAACAGGAGTAGGAAATATGAATTCTGGCTTGAGGATGTTGAAGAAAGAAGGGGCTGACAAGTTATTGCAAATCCTGATTTGATGACTAGTCTGTGAACTGGCCATCTCTCGTTTGAGTTTCATGCTTTTCTGGATTTTAAAAAAATCCAGTTGGAACTGTTAGAAGCAGTTCGGTCCTTTCCACTTTGGGGATGGTTGATTGCCTGTTCCTTTTATGCTAATGACAGGTGGGTTTATTCTCTGAATTCTGTCATCTGGGAGCCCTTACCCTATTATGGGCTTGGTACCTTTGCAAGGAGGTGGGAAAAGGGGAAGAGGAGGAGGAATGATGATGGAAAGGGTGTGTCTGGCTGCCCCCTCCACTTCTGTACTTACTCTAGTCAACCAGAGGCTGCCCTGCAATCTCCTCATAGGCAAAGACACCAGGACTCTACCTTTCTGAAACTTATGGTACTGTGGCACCTGTCCCTCCTCCTACCAGCTTCCATGAGAATACATTAGTCAGTCTATCTTCCTCCCTTCCTCCCCCACCCCCCCACCAACTTCCTCCTTTTCTTTCCCCAGTCTCCTAAAACATCCCATAAGACAGATGGTTTTAGGTTTTGCACATGGGTATCTTACTTTCTCTCTCTGGCCACTGCTGCTAACACTGGTTGAGGGCTTTCTATGGGCCAGCCATTCTGCCACATGCTTTATCCACCTTATCACACTTAATCCTCACAACTATTTTATGAGGTGGGTGATGGCGTTATCCTTGCTTTATGGATGCGTAGAACAAGGCTCAGAGTTACATAACTTGTCAGATGGCTACTAAGTGGAAATGAAACCCAGAATCTGAGCACCCAACCACGACTTTATATTGCCTTTCTTGGATATCCAAGAATGACCTCCAGGTTCCTGGCACTGACCAGTCTCAAGTTTCAGCCCGCCACTTTGCATTCTCTGTAACATGTGTCCATTTAAATGTTCCCAGTACTGTCATCTCAGTATGTCCAAGTCAACCTTCACACCATCTGGCTACAAACCAGCTTCCCTTTGTAACATCCCTATTTTTGTTAATGGTGCCCCCATCCTCCTCATCATCTGGGCTTGAAACCCAGCATTGCTTTCTATCCTTCTTCCTGAACTTTTCTATTCCCAGGTGAACAGTTGAGAGAGCTTGTTGAGATTCTCCTCCGCGTGCCTCCTGCATCTCTGTTGTCAGCACCCTAGTTCAGTTCCCAGTTAGCCCTTATTAGATAATTGCCACAGCCTAATTGGTCTCCCTGCCTCTGTTCTCTTCCAGCCTGTCCAGTAACTGAGAACTGCTTAAGTTCTTCTGTCCACCAAATGGAGCGCAGGATTAGCTATCTCGCTTTCAAAGCTGTCCCTAATGTGACCCTGTTTACTTTAACCTTCTCCCCTGTTAATCTTAGAAGCAAAATTGCAGCCAAATAGAATACCAGATAACCTTACCGGACCTTTCCTTGTCTCCTAGCTTTACTTATTCTGTTTCTGTCCTCTATGATAGCTCCTCCTCACTGAAATCATACATAGATTTCATTTCCTAGTTGATGCTATTCTTGAATGTTCCATTCAGAGATGAGCTCTTCTTCCCTGTATCTCTCTGATATTTTATATTAAAGGTATTTGGGAATTGGGCCACTTTCCTCTACTAGACTGCAAGAATGTTGAAGACAAACATATTTATTTGTTAATGTCCAGATGTGTCTAGCAAAGCAGGTGGCACGTGGAAGGGACTCTAAATCCCTAATCCTTCTTATCCTGCTGTCAGTCATCTTCCTAAAAGTGAAAATAAAGCAAAATTAAAATTAAATCGGATCGTGTAGCTTATCTGTTCAAAAGCTTTCGATGGATTCTCATCGTATAATGTCAATGTGCCTTCTCGGATTTATTTTCTACAGTACTGTGGCCCACTCCCCACTCTCACCCATGACAGCCTCTGTGTCTCCAAGGGTCAAGAACTCTCCATCCCTGAATCCACATTATGGATTTCTGCCTTCAGGCTTTTGCTCCAGCTCTACCCTCTTTCTTGAATGCCCTTGGATCACTCTTCTTCCCCTTTTTGTCCTTTGAGGCCCAAGCCTCCTGGGTCTGCCAGACTGTGCTTCTCTTGTAAAGTACCTGTGCCAAACTGCCTTGAATCAGATTTACTCGTGTGTTTCAGTCACCTCTCTCCTTAAAGGGAAAATGTGGTATCTTGGCCATTTCTGTCACCCACACTGTGACTTAGCTCAGTATTTTGTCCAGAGTTGTGCACCAACCTGTACCCTTTATCGTCATCCTCATTACCCCAACTAACTGAGCAAAGGAGCTGCAGTGGATCACGGATTGAGGCTGGATGCCCTGGCTCCAGTTCCATCCTCACCTTGGCCTTCTCTTGGCCCTAGGTGCGCAAGTGAGAGAGGGAAGTGGTCATAGATTACACCAGAATAAAAGTGAGAAAGGTCTTTGGATTTATTCTTAGAAGCTTGTCAGAGCAAAGAATGCCTCAGATTTTGTTATTCTTTTAAAGCTGAGTGATGAAGCAGTAAACTCTTAGTGGGAAGAATTGTGAGGTTAAATCTACAAAACCAAGTGGGCTATTTAGGGTATAAGGATAACCACAACATTCAGGAGGCCGTTGGACTACATTGGGTCAAAAGCAAATGTGACATTACCTAGAAGCGGCTGACCAAAGGAGTTCTTCAGCAACCAGCCGTGCTCAGCGTTTTTGACTTGATTTTGACAGCCTTCGTTTAAGTGTTTAGAGTGTTTTGGTTCCCTTCCCTTTTTTCTTGTTGATTTGGGGACTGTGCATTCTGGGTTAGATTACCAAATACTTTCCCTTGAAACTGAACTTGGAGTAGGTGTTGCAGACTCAAGTGCCTACAGAGACTTGATAGCTTTCATCAAATAGCAGGTCTTGTAGTAGGAAAATTCAAGTGTAAGATCAACAATAGGGAGTGGTGGGGACTGTGGCAAACTGGAGAACACAAATCTTGCCAAGGGCAGTAGCCTCTACTCTGCTCTAGCTGATTGCTGCCATACAAGAATGCATGCCCAGTGTCACCAGATCCTTTAGATAAGCCAGAAGTAGATTTTATAGAAATGTCAGCTTATGGCATCTTTCTCTCTCTCTATGTTATGTATGCAAACACACACACTCACATACACACACAGATGCCAAGAGATTCATCCCATGAGCCACAGGTTTTTAACCTTTGGCTTGAGGAGAGAGGAGAAGTAAAATATTCCTTCAAGATTTCTTGCTGAATGTCAATAGTGGGAGGTAGTTACTGGCAACATGCTTGATTGAATTTCTCTTTACTTACAGCAGTGATCAGGGCATAAGGAATCCTTCCTACTCTTGGTGCTACTGGCAGGGAGCCTGATCTGTGAGTTGGATGAAGTTGGATTTGTAGAGTGGGGTGGGCATGTGTGAGAAGGGTATGGAGAATGCTGGGAATGACCAAGAAGAGAAGTAACTGACATCTTCAACAATTGCCAAGAACTGGCATGATTTTTAAATAGTAAAGATGGCGGGGGCACTTAATTCCTTTTTCCTTTTTCTCTACAGAACTCTTTATCTACTGGACTAGATAGTGTTGACCCTAAGATTTACTTTAATCTATCAGAATTTAGAGACCCTTTCCAATTTATTTGTATATATTTTTTCCCATGTAGATTTGTTCATTGGCCTTCTAATGCTGGACTAATCAACACTGGCCAAACTGGAAAGAGACAATCAAGCTACGTGAACTTGAACATGACTTCATGTAGATTGGGTTTAGTTGATAATAACATTAAGAAAGCTGATTTGAGGAGTTGAGCCCCCTCTTGTCCCTGCTAGGAGTTGAGAACCCTGCAAATAAGTTACTGCTTTGATAGCCAACTGTTTATGCAAACTAGTAAATGCAATGCCAGCTACTAATTATGAAAATAAACTCATCTGTGCTCTATAAATATCTAATTATGATAAAATAGGGGCAAAATTACATTTCTATCTCTTGCCTCATCTGTTTCTCATCCACCACTGGTTTGTCCTCTTGACAATGAATAAAATCACTTTGTTTTTTTAAAGAAGCCCGTTTCTCATGTTTTTTTCCTTCTAACGTTTGAAAGTCTGCAGGAGGAAAATAGACTTACTTTAAACATAAAACATAAAATTGCCTGATTTTAACAACTCTGCTTTTGACAGTGACATCTTTAAAATGGTGCTTTAGAAATATGAAAAGTATTTTTTTTCCTTTTCTTGTTTAGAAAATTTTCATTGGATACTGAAGACATTCTTTTAGAAGAGTTGCTCCTTGGAGCATTTTTAAAAATGTGTAAATGTGGGGCCAGTCATTATGGCCCCGTGGTTAAAGTTCGGCGCACTCCACTCTAGCGACCCGAGTTCAGTTCCTGGGTGTGGAACTACGCCACTCCTCTGTCAGCAGCCATGCTGTGGTGGCAGCTCACAGAGAAGAACTAGAGGGACCTACAACTAGAATATACAACTATATATTGGGACTTTGGGGAAGAGAAATAAAAAAAAGGAAGATTGATAACAGATGTTAGCACAGGGTGAATTTTTCCCAGTAACAACAAAAAAGAAAAAAAAATGTGTAAGTGTGAACAGTAGATTTATTAGTAAAAGGTATGATGGATCAAAAGGATGTTTCAATTAAGTTTCAATTGACAATATGTGAAGTAAAATATTTCTCAGATTTCTAAACAATTATTTCCTTCTCAATTATCAATTAGAGTTTATTGATTATGCACAGATTTTTATGTGTGTATATGTATCATAAAACACTTTCTCCTTGAAGGTCAATAATGATCTACTTGTACAGATGTTTGCTTATCAAGGCAAGTTGGTTAATCTTAGAGGAAATATAAATTTCAACTGTAAATCTATGTGTGTACACATATAAACCTGACTTTGATAACATCTACAGGTAAAGGATGTTTTGAATTAAATTGTATTGCCTTAATGATGCATCTAATTTATAAAGAATTCAAAAGAGCAGTTTCATGGAAAAATATTTAATAAGAGAACAAGCAAGGAGCATTTCCTCATGTGCTTAGGCTTGTACACACCATGGTCTGTTTCTCAGATGTGTAGGGCAGTGTATGTGTATCTGAATATAGGTACAATTTGTCCAAATACGTATGAATAGGTTTATCCTGGTTGAGTATGGTATCACATATGCCTTCCATTTGTAGTGTGCTGAAAATAATACTTTCCAGTGTGATGTGCATCTGAGTTCACCAGATTCTCTACTTTAACGTTCAAAAAGCAATCTTTATTCAGCATTCAACAAATATTGACAGAGAGCCAATGATGTGCCAGGCCAGGTGCTAGGTTTTGGGTATACAGGGTTGACCAGGGAAATAATATAGGCCCTACCTTCTGACATCTCACCGACAGTTAACAGGAATTTGAAAATGGCTTTCAAATGTAACAACTACCTTTCCTCCTAAAGTCTTAAATAAACTCTATTTTCAACTTATTAATGTATATGCATTTTTGAATTAATTTTATTCATTTATTTTAAAGGGAAACTATCAGGTAATAATTCAGTTATTCAAATCACCAAACTTTTAATGTCTCAGAATCAGAAAAAAGAATATGCTTTGTGACTATGTAGGGATTTTTTCATTTATTTGTTTATTTTTATTGAAGGATAGTATACATAGTATAAAATATATGAAATCCACACTCTTAAGCACATGGCTTAAATATTTTTTAACCTATATATGCTCATGTAAATACTATCCAGATCAAGATATGAAAGGTGTCCATCGTCCAGAAGGGTCCATTGTGCTACTTTCTGCCATTTACTTTTAAAAAACACGTTTATTCTCCCCACTCCCTCCAAAACTGTGCGTATCCATGTAGTAATCTACAGGCCGCCTCCGGGGTGCTTTAATTTTCATTAGGAAGGATTAACCTTGCGAGAGAAGGAGACACTGTGGTTTTCACTATGTGTAAATGGAGGCAAAAATGTTGCCCTCTGATGAGGTGTAGCTTTGCCCTGTTTTTGATGATGCTCAGGTTTCCCTCTGCACAAAGAGAATATCTAATTGATATCATTAGGTTTTTCTCTTTTTTCTTAAGGCATTTAGTGGCAAGTGGAACAGCAGAGGTAGAAAAGCCCATATGCTTTGTAAAAAGCCAGACTAATAACACTTTTTGATGGATGTCTGATTTTAAAAGTGCTGCATCTTTCATTAAAATTTACATGTAAAATAAGGGCAGACGCAGTGACAGGAAAGCTAATGCAACTAGCACATCTTGACATAATAACAATCAGAAGAAACTGGAGATCCCAGATGGCAGCTTGGCCTTTGCCATCCTTTTAATAAGCTACTAACTGCTAATTATTTCACTCTTTTGGGCAAGTTAATTTACTGTTGACTCTTAAAGAGATACTGCTCTTTTTTCCCCATGCCACACAAAACAGAGCCCTTTCAACGGGAGCTGTGGCAAGTGCTTCCGTGCAAGTTGGAAGCTTTGCAGCCGGTTGTAACAATAATGGCAAGTATTGGGGTGGAAAATGTCACTTAATAAACAGTATTTTCTTGGATTCTTTGAGTATAGAACATTTAAAAAAATTCGTTTGGCTAAAGATCCGTTGTGTGTGCATGTGTGCGTGTAACAGCCATAGATCAAACAGCCAATATGGGGAGAAGATCCGATTTTGGAGCCTCTTTGAGAGTGAAAGAACAGCTGCCTTTTAAATGGTTGCTAATTCCAACAATTAATGCTGTTTTGTGAGTGTGTGATTTTCTGTGATGGTGGTTAGGAGGGATGATGGTGGGTAATAGCGCATTTCCTAAGCTTTATGGTAATGTAGCCAAGTAAAGACCAGAGTACTGGGGGAGAACCAGCTCCCACAGGTTCTAGACCCCTTTTAAATGAAAAGCCTGCAAAGCATGCCTTTTTCTTACTTCGACTTCCTTAGGAGATTTTATATTTTAGCACAGACGCAGATTATTAAATGTGTCGATGTGCAAGTGAGCTTGGATGCAACAGGAGGGAGTGTTTGGAAAAGAACCTTGTTTGCAATGAGCTGTCTCACAATCAAAATATTTACTTAAAGATAAGCTAATGACTGTGCCTTGCAAATGCCTGCAGACCCATTATTGAAATGAGAGTCAGTACTTTGGCTTGGTACCATTCAAAAATAAATTGCAAACCTCAAATGCTAGTGTGTGTGTGTGTCTTACACTTCTCCCAAAACAAAATAAATGTGTATCAAACAACAAACAAAGGTGGAAAAATCTCTCAATCCATTTTCTTGAAATATTTAAACTGAAGTTAATGTGTTACTATGATCAGTTGCTCCTTCTTGTCACTGTTAAAAATTGCTAAATGGCTTAAAATATTCGTTGAAAAACACATTCTCCAATTATTGGTGATATCTCTGAACATGAACTTGATAATGTGAGTTTTGTAGTCCAATATCATATCTATAGTGACTTGGGTGTTATGCAGTTGGTGGGAAGACTGTTGAACTCAATCAAATACTAGACATTTGCTTTTGTTTAAGTCTAGAGGAACTGGAGATGTTTCAAATGTTATATTTGTTTAAAATTAATGTATCACCTGGTTTCAAGATAGCCCCAAGAAAAAGTATATGTGCCTGCAAGTTTGGGGAAGTTTTGTCATCTTTCAGAATCTGGTATTGTATAGCATGTTCAGCCAGATTGCCATCTTCCAAAGGTTTTTGAGAAATGCTAATAACGTTTCAAGAAAAAAAGTACTGGGAAAAATAAGTTCTCAAAAAAAAAGGTTTAAAACAAAATTAAACAGGTTTTTTTCTGACTGTAGGACTTCTCAGAGCCTTTGTTATGACAGTGCAAATTATGACTCTCTAAGAAAGAAAATGTAGTTTTCAAAGTTACCCGAATTTATTTGACATGAAATCCTTTTTTGTGATTTACATTTTGGATGAGAATAGCTAGAATTAAAACTAGTTTTCAGTTGAAAGACTTTGGACAGGATAATTCTAAAGTCTTTTCCAAGTCTAATAATATAAGTTGTAATGTCTCTAGAATTTGAAAGAGGAATTTGGATTGGCTTCACTCAAGAATCCTTTTAACTACATTTTCTATTTTGATTGGGAATAGTTTTTTGGATGGGTTAGTTTCAATAGGGAAATTACTGCTTCCTGGTAAAATACATAACACAGATGTTAAAAGAACTGCAGTTTTAAAGATACCAGTCTTATTAAAACACTTTCAGTTTGTACTACCTAAGCACGTAAGTGGATATCCATATAGTGTGTGTAAACAATGCTTCTGATAATGGCCTGCTTAACTCTAGGAAGAGCTGATCTCGGCATAAGATGAAAAAATTACTAGGAACTTTAAGTTTTTCTTGCTTTGAAATTTGGAGTAGGTTAATGGTCATTTTGGTTATTTCTCCACTGTATATCTAAGGTCATTTATCCTCTCTCTCTGAGAGTTTCGCTATCAATGGCTTTTTTCCAGACAGTGAGCATGTAGGTGGAAGAAATTCTTCCTGGTAAGAATTACTTGTACTTTGTTTAGAAATCATTGGCTCAGCTAAGGATTTTGTGGGCTCTCTTGTTGCCAGGCTGAGGACTTTGTCCTATTTATGTGCTGTCCGTTCAGTATGAAGGGCTGCCATTGATCCATCTGTAATAGACCATTTGCCTGGGGCTATTAATCTGGTAGTTTGCTAAGCCAGCCACACTCTCCCTTGTTTCCCCAAGTGACCAATAATAGGCATTTCCAAATGTCTTGGCCAAAATTGTTATGGGTGAGATTCCCAGTTCTAAACTAACTGATCTAGGAGGCAATTGAGCCTGGAACACCAGATATCCAGGTGCAAATAATTCTAATGCAGGGTCAGCATGTGTCATAAAAAGAGCACTGAGATAAATCTTAGAAGAGCCAGTTCAGGGTACTGAGGAAGAAAACATGGTAGATTAGAGCAGTGATGTTAGTGTTTGACATTTAGAAGCCATATAACCTTGGTAAACCTCATTATCCTAGTAAGTTAAATGGGAACAATAATACCACCCACTTCACAAGGCTGCTGGGAACCCTTGAGACAATGTATATAAAAGGCTTGTGTTAGAGCTTGGATCTAACATTAAAAAAATTGGTGATCATGAACATTAACAACAAGCACTAGTTACCATCCTCATAAGTACATTTTGTCAATATCAACATAGATCTTGGAATTTTGGACAAGTTAATCAATCTTTTTGACCTTCCATGTCTTTATCTATAAAATGCCTACTTGGTAGATTTGTTTGTGTAATAATTGATATAATGCAGGTAAAAGTGCTGTGCAATTTAAAAGGGCACTGCACAATGTTAAGGAATTAGTAGTCCGTGAGAATATAAGTTCCAAAATCAGGGGCAATATCTGTGTGGTTCCACATGGTATATCTGGTGCCTGGTGCATAGTGGAAACGACTCAGTGAATACTTTTTGAATGGGTGCTAGGAATCACTGAGCTATAACTCTTAGCAGAGTTCAGTACCATGGACAGACCCAAACTTCCCTGGGATCCGTTATCCTTTGAATAGGAGGTCTTCTGGCACCTCCATTGCAAGAAGGAACCATTGGCCTCTTCCTCTAGGGCTTCCCATAATAAGAAAAGTAAGCCTGATAAAGCCTGTTTGTTCTTTAGGTCTTTGATGGATGTGTTTGCTCTTTTTGTGTGCACAAAGAGCTATGGGATTTCCTATGTTACTTGATGAAACTATATGAGCCATGAAGAGAACAAAAACATTTAGCTAAGAGTTACTTAAAAAAAAATGCTGATTTGCCTCCCCAAATCTTAGGAGCATATAATTTCAGAGCTCAAAGGGAACTTAGAATTCTTTTAGTTTGTCCAACTGTAATTTTGTGGATGACAAAATATATGCTGAGAGGGCGTAAGTACTGTGTTTGTCACTACAGTGATAATACATAGCGTTGTTGGGATTGAAACTTCTGACTCTCAAAGCTATTTTCTTTCCCCTCCCACCAAGTTGCCTCTAAGATGCAACCAAGTTGTCGTAGTCATCTTCACCGCATGAGTGGCATTTGTTGTAGATCATCCACAGGCTGCTGAGATCATTACTGATAATGACATATAAGAAAGATTCTGGAAATATCAGAGTGGGAGCATTCTAAACAAGGTTGTCTCTCAAATTACTTGACTATGCTGAGAATGATGCAACCCCAACTTTTGAAGTTGTCAGTGAATTACTCTGACTTTCGTGACTTTATAATGCTTTGTACCACTTATGGACTTACCCTGTTGACTGCTTTGTCTTGACTATAGTAAGATGTTGACTTAGAAAACCTTTTAAATCCGTTTTTTTTTCTTTTTTTTACAGTCCTATGTTGACAGTTTATAAGAGAGTGGATGCCTGTGAGAAAATTCACTTGGAACTAACTTTCAAACTGTTACTTAATCATTTTTCCACTTCCTTTCTTCCTTTAAGAATAGTTCAGTAATTTTATTTACATTTTATTAACTAAATTATTTTTTCTCAAGTAAGAATGTATTCATCTTTAAGTGAACATCATTCCTTTGTTTTCTATTAAAAATAATTTTCTCCTTCAAGTTTTGCCGTGGATCTGATGGGTTAAGTTTAGTGCCTTTCCATGAGGCAACTTTGGGGGATGCTGATCAGCACATGAAATCAGTTCTTAAATTGTTGCAAAATTGCCTTCCTTCAGACTATTTTGATCACAAGGGCTCTCAAGTGTCAAAGTCATTTGGAGAACTAGAGAGATAAAATGCATGAGCACTAAGCTTTTTTTCCAGGATAGAATAAATAAATGTGTTCTACTACGTGCTCAGCTTTGATAGTGATTTGTTAAAAGGAAAAAAGAAAGGCGATGATATTAAATATTTACAAGAGTGATTTAGCTGTATTATCTTGTGCTCTGCATCTCTGTTTAATAGTGAAATCAGCTACTGTTGAAATAAATGCCATTAAACCAGTGGTAGTGTGAAGGTCACTGCCTAGGCAAGGTTAAAGTAATTTGTGGAGAATAATGATTTTTGTCAACTTTCCAGATCCCTTCCTGTTTTTGTCGGCTTCCCTCCAAAAATAATAGGAAAAAACTACATTTGAGGATTCACAAGCTCACTTTCTCTCTTGCATTCTTTATGTCCTTTCTGGCCAACCCAGTAGCTGGAAGCCTTTTATGAATTTTTTTGTTTCATCCATTTAGTGGACAGAGACAGGACTGTTCTCCCTAGAGTTGAGCCCTTGCATTTCTGTTTGCTGGCTCTTCTGTTGTTCCTTTCTTGGCAGTTTGATTTAGAGGTGAGGACCTGTGCCTCTTTTTTCTTGGAAATGGTTTATCTTGTCTGAAATGATCCTTAAGTTTCTCCACCAGCTCCCCTTCTACCTAAAGCAAAGATTTTTTTTTTTAACTTTAGTTCTCATATCTCTTTAAAGAATCTCCGAATTATTGCATGGCATTGTCCCCATTTCACGGACAAGAAAGCAGGAACCTAAGGTTACAAAACCAATGACAGAACTAGTAGTGGAAGCAAGATCATCTTAGTTTTGCCTGACCCCAAAGCCTAAGCTGATTCCACATTCCATACTATCACTTCAGTTAATTTTATTGACCTCAGTTTTCTCGTCTGTAAAATGGGGGTAATAATGCATTGCTATAATATATTCTTAATAAGACATAAATAATATTACATATAATGTGTTATAAATAGTACATTATTTTACTTTTGGTAAAATTGAGAAGTAAATGAACTAACAAATGTTAAGCGCATAATAAGGTCTCTGGCTCTTGCTACAATTTTAATAAATAATATGTTCCCTCCACTCTTGACAGGAACAATAAAGTATAATTGAATTTAATAAGCATTGAGCACAAGGGATACACAAAATGAATAAAAATTAGTCTTTGTTCTTAAGCAGCTCACAATATAGTAGGAGGAAAATACCTATATAATGAATTCCAAAGTCTATTCCTATTGTTTTTCTCTTGTCTCGGGCTTCGTATAAAATGCTACTTAAAATGTGAGAGCCTTTGTCTGGGGGAAAGTAGTTTCCCGTGTGGTTGAGATATTATACTGACATTGCTGTGGCAGCTGTTTGTCACTAGCTTCCTAACTAGTCTGTGTTTACTTGATCCATCCGAAAGTCCAGAGAGTAGGTTGGGGACAGGATAAAACAGAGACGTACAGGGAGGTAGTGGTGTGTATTAGGGTAGGCTAACTGCTATGACAAACTATTGTCAAATCTCATGGGCTTAACACTAACAAAAGTTTCTTGCTCACCCCACAGTTTGCAGTGCAGATTGGTGGATAGTGAAGGAGAGATCTCTGCTCCACACGGTCATTCAGGCAGCTTCCATCCTGTGGCTTTGTCATTTTCTAGAACCTCATCCTTCACTACATTCATCTGGCAGATGAAAAGACAGAGAAAACAAGAGATTGGAGAATATTTTTTTAAAGGGTCAAGGCTGGAAGTAGGGTGTGCCACTTATTATTGGCCAGAACTCAATCACATGATCCCATCTAATTGCAAAGGAGGTTGGGAATTGTAATTCAGCTCTGTGCCCAGGAGGAAAGGGAAAGGGGTTTTGTGGATATGATGGCAGTCTCTGCCCCAATGGGTGAGTTGTGTTCTATTCTTGCATCATCTAGTGTCGTGCCTGTTAGTTTTCTTCAGCTTACCTTTTTTCAGACAAATAAAAAGGCCTCCATGGTTTCTATGAGATAGAGGACCCTTGCCCATTCCTTTTCCTATAATATACAAGCACCCATATCTCATTTTAAATAAGATTCTACAGGGTTATAGTAATATTTCTCAAAGTTTCAAGAATAACTGAGGGAACTTGTGAAACTAAAGACTTTTAGTTCCTGCCTTAGAACCACAGAATCTTCAGGTCTAAGTGATTCTTATCATCAGGCAAGTTTGGGGCACACTGTGTTTATTCCAAAGAATAAAGCAAACCAAAAAGGAAGTGTATGAGACTCTATTAAAAGTATTTTGTTGTATTTTATACAGTTTCAAACAAGTTTTGCATTTACCTTAGCTTATAAATCTGTTTGTTAAAGATGAATTTTTGTTGTAATTTTTTTCTTAAGGGATTTAATCTCAATCTTACATCCCTAAACCAAAAGCTAGAAGTGTGGTTGGGATCTTAGCCTGAGTTGGTGGAGTGGAGCCAAATGCCTGACTCAATAGAGTTTTATTTTATTCTGATCACTAGATAAGAACTTCTCAGCATCTTTTTTCCCTCTTCATCACCTAACAAGGGACACCCTTGATGAAGAGACTTCTTGTTACATTAAGACAAAAAATAGTCCATGTTTGATAGGCCTTCTTAATATTTGTGCTTGACTTGTGAAGAGTTAAATGAAGGCAATCCATTTGAGTTTTTAGATGTGTATTATCTTACTCTAGTCTAAGTATAGGAAATATTAAAATCACTGTATTTTGAAATGTAGTCCCTTCCTATAAAGCTGTGCTTTTATTTATCCCTCATGGAGAGCAGTTGGCTGTGTTGTCCTTCTGGAATAGATGTCAGAGTGTGGATAATTCTGGGCTTGTGATTTTTTTCTTCTATTTTATCTGCCTCTTTTGGTGTCTTTGTGTGCAAGTCTATGATTACCATTGAGTTTTTTTTCCTAAATGCCAGCGATTATCTCACAGGTGGAGGGATTAGGAAAGAGCTGAGAGAATTGCACTGGGATTAGAATAAAGGCTCCCTCCACTCGCTTTAAATATAGTGAAGGAGGGAGTGGAGACTTGGAGGGGGTAGGCAGAACTGCGGAGGAGGTGGATAATTTGCTTCTGATATTTAAATCCCTGGATGGAGTGAAGGAAGAAACTCCTGATGAAAGAGAGAGGAATTGAAAACCTAAACTGGTTTGGGGTTATTGTTGCAGAGAGCTGGGCATGCAGGAAGGCAGGGCAGCCACTTTTTGCTTCCTCTGCAGCTTGTTTAACCAGCCTCTCCATCTGAGAGCTTTTTTTTTCGGTCTGACAATTTACTTTGGGAGGAGAAGGGAGCTAGGAGGGTCTGATATATACTCTGGCCAAGAGACTTTTGGTGAGACATTATCTTTCTTCCCAGCAGAGAATGATTTATTTACCTGATATGTCAGTTAGGATCCTTTCAGCTGCAAATAACAGAACTTTCAGCTCAACTGCCTTAAACAACAAAAGGAATTTATGGGCTCAGTTCTTGAAAACTCTAGTAACTCAAACAATATGACCAAGACCTAGTGTCTCACTTCATCCATTTTTTGGCTTCACTTTCTTGGTGTTGGCTTCATTCTTGGCAGGCTACCTCCCTTGTGATACTGAGACAGCTGATGGCCATTCCCAGGGTGATTTGTTTTTTGGTTCATGTAAGTGAAGAAGAGTAACTCTCTTCCCTAGAAACTCAACAAGAACCTTGGGGTTTCAAACTAATTGGACCAACTTAAGTCACATGTTTATCTCTGAACCAATCACTGCAATCAGAGGGATGCATTTTGCTGGTATCTTATGCCTGATTCATATGCTCAAATCCAAGAATTGAGGGAAAGAGTTGACTTTTTTCTGTAGCACTTGGGATTTGGGAGGAGGCTGGATATTTGACCCAAAATTTCAGAAGAGGGGAATGGATATTGGGTAGCGGAAGCCAACTGCACCTGAATAGAAGAATTTAAAAAATTGGAAGCCAAACCCAACTAAGTCCTCAATCAGGAATCAGGAAACATTGGGTATGTAGCTCTCACCCTCACCATCTGGCTGTCAAGTGGTCCTATTTCATAAGGAGGGGATGTCAATGGGGGAGTATGAGTACCAGCCGAGGCTCCATTTGCAAGCAGAGAGCTGGGAGGGGAGGGCCATTGTTATCCTGGCATCTGTGTAATCACAGAGTCAGCATCTTGGGATCTTGTTTCATTGATGTGAAAAGAGGCAGGGAATATGTCCATGGGAATGGAGTGAATGCCAGGCCCAACTTGCTTTAGGTAAAAACTGCTCTGATGGAGTCTCTTCCTCCTGCCTTGATCTCAGTCCTCTGCTTAGGTCACCTGATGTGGATTGCTATTGATGGATAGCTGAGTGAGGCAGCCCTCTTCTCTCAAGTGTGTTTTTAACAGAGTGGCTCTCAGTAAATATCTCTTTCTCAAATGCCTTGCCTCATTCACAGAGTCTTTCTTTTTAGCTGCTGCTTAATCAGCTGCTGCCCCTTAGCACACTGACCTAGTTCTCAGCTGCAAATTTCATCTAGGCTTTTGAGGTGGTGCCTCCCCAGGGTCACTGTGATGTTAGCTCCACCCTGACCTGTGGCCGCTAGTCTCATCACCTGCCTTACACCCCAGTGTAGCAGGGGCCTTTGGCCAAAGGGGCAGCCAGGGTGGCAGGCAGAACAGAATGAGTCTTAAGGTGCAGTAGCAGGAAGGATGTGGTTATTATGGCCTCCAAACCAAGCACAATGAGGGCAAAGCCCCCTCTTTAATGGGCTTCTGCCCCTTAGCAACAAGGGTGCATTTGACCTTTCTCAAACTGTTTGCTAAGCCAGTGCTTCTCACAATTTAATGTGCGTATGCCTCATGGTTAAACGATGGACATCTTGTTAAGCTGCAGGTTCTGATTGAGGAGGGTCAGGGTGAAACCCGAGATGCTGCATTTCTAACCAGCTCCTCAGTGATGTCTATCATGCTGCTGGTTTGCAGGCCATACTTTGCAGGAGCAAGTCTTTAAGGCTGTCACCTTGAATGATCTTGCAAGTGAGGCCATCTGGTTCTTTAATAAGTCAGAATGCAAAGGAGAAGAGCTGCACTCCTTTGGAAGCAGATGGGAGAGCTGGGACTCAAATTCATAGGAATCAGTTATTACCTCCAGGCAACCAAGCAGGTGCCTGGTGAAACTCAAGCCTTCTCATCCTCCTTGGATAGTAGAGGTAGGGTGATAATCTTTGCCTCTGTCTCCATGTGTGATGGGTACCTAAGTGCTGGTTCATCCTTCCCACAAGAAGAGAAACATTCAGGATAGCCTATAATTCTGTCTACACCAGGCTATACTTCATGCTCCTAAAAAAAGCCTGTTTCTGTAACAAATCACCACCATGATGCATTTCTGGAGGTCTATGTGGCTCACAAACTCCCATTCTGTGCTGCTTGTAATTATCAACAGATAAGAACCTCCTGTGTCCCAGCCCCAAGTCCCATCCCCTTGCCCAAATCCCCAAGAGCTTTCCCTTACACACCAGTGGTTGCCATGGGTCTGGGAGACCCACAGCGGTGATGATAGTATACGTCCTTGCCAGCATGGGGCTGAGACCACAGCCCTGCACATGGGCTGTCCTCTAGGTATGACCTCAATCAAGTTTGTTGTGCAAATGCAGTGTTGGTCTGGCTCTCCCTGTCTTCTGGTTCAGCCTTATTTGATCTCACTCTCCCTACTCCCTATTTACTGTCTGTATAATCCTCCAGAAGGAATCAGATCTAAACAAAAACATAAAGGAGAAAATGCTTAAGAAATATAATCTTACCATATAACAAAGCAGGATATTTAACTGTCTGGTTGACTCTACTGTTTTATTTGGACTAGAGGGAGGAAAAAAAAGCTTGGGATGGCTGTTGGAGGAACAAAAGTGAATTAGAAGGCTCTTATTTCACAATTGGTTGCCTGTGCCTGTGTGGGCTAATGGATTCATGAGAAGCTTGGCTCCGATTTCCAGCTGGCGGTTGCCTGGGTTCAGGTGTTTACCTGGTGTCTTCAGGGATGCTGTATCAACAGCTGTAAGCAGAGCCAGTTATTCAATCTGCTCTGAGAAAGGTTAAAGTGTGGGTCTTCGGGCTTCCCTGGGGACTAATTCGGTAGCAGGAGAGTCAGAGAACTCATACCACTTGGGAGGGGGAGCCCTTGCCAGGATTTCAGTTATTATAGTTACAAATGGAAGTGTTTGAACTTAAATCTGAATTCAGGCAACAAGAGGAGAAACATGGATGGAAATGAATTATTTATTCCATCACTGGGGGCCCGGAAGCGTGGAGTGGGCATTAATCTCCTTTGCACAAGAGCCTCTGAGCAGGCTTGAGGTCGTCTGGGCAAGATCTGACCTTATCTGCTCCTGGCCAGACACCTCAGCTTCGACTAATTTGCCTTGAGAATAATCCAAATAAGACCCTTTACCTTACTGTTCATAAGAAGAATGTGAATATTTGCCCAGCATGTGGTCAAAGGAAGTGAAAGTGCTTGTGTCTGTGATTTCTTTTAATCCCATAATTTCCCAGTAGGTCTGAAGGGAGAGGGAAAAGCAGGCAAGAACTGACTCATGCTGATGGTCTACTGAGTGCCCGGGACATGGTGTGGATTTTCCAAGTAACAGGCTCGAGCTGAATGTGCACCAGCCATTGAATCTGCACAGTCATCCAAGGAGGGAGCTTCTAGTGTTCCCATTTCAGTGGTGGGGAAGTTGAGGTTTAAAGAGATTCAGCATCTCACCTATGGTTACCTCGCTCTGAATCATCCTTGCTGGAATTCAAGTTCAGGGTGCTATCATATTCCCATCTTGCACCCTTTCCACTGCCCCAAGGTAGCAGATACAATAAAAAAAATTTAAAACCTTTCCCAAGGCTAGGAAGAGAGAAGTAAATAGTTCAGGGAGTTGCAACCAATGGAAAAGATAGAACAAAACCCGTTCCCCATAAAGAACCACTCTGTCCCCTTTCACACCCTCCCATCCTGTCCGTTTCTAGGTTTGCAAATATTTGTGAGTGTAAACTCTATTTCCCTCTCTTTCTCTTCCCATCCTCTGCTCTTTAGTGAACACAAGTTTTATTAAAAGTTTTCCTCAAGGCTCTCTGTTAGATTTAGCTTATTTTTCTTGCTAAAACATTTCTGAGACAGTCGCCTAAAGCTAGGCCCGGCAGGTCTAGGTTCTTTGTACATTTTTGTCTCCAGTCATCAAGGCACATCCCTGGCTCCATGGTAGAGAGAGGAGAGGATGGGCCGGGCAGACTTCATAGCTTTGAAGTTTCAAGGTCCTTGAACCAATGTAGACAGAGGTACACGTTTGACGGTCCTTCGTGCCTTCACGGTTTCCGCGGACTTCAAGCCATTGCTGGTTCCTCCTTCCGAATCCGTTTGTTGAGTGTCCATCATGTGCTGGGTGTGAGAGACTTGGACATCGTGTTACTAGACAACCAGGAGTTACCTACCCAAAGGGCACCTGAGCACAGGTGAGGGAGGAATCTGAGCGCATATCAGGTGGGGACTTCCGGTAGACTCTTTCTACTTTTGGCTGTTTGCCTTCAGGGAACTTAAGATCAAGCTCCTGTTTCTTCCACACTCCTCCTTCCTTTCTACCACACTACCTCAATCTGCGGAGCAGCCTTGCTATTCTTTTAATTGGCTCCTGAATTTCACTTGAATGCAAACTGAAAAGTTTATTGAGCCTGTACGGGTTCTTAGGGGCGGAGTGGATAGCATGGATAAGACAGGCCTGGCCCTTGCTCCTCAACACTTACAATTCTTTGGGGAAGACGTGTGTCAAAGATGTAATTGCGAAAGCCGGGCTGTTAGGAAAGAGCAGCACAGAGTGTGCTGGGGAGTGGAGCGGGGTTGCCCTCCCTGGCTATCTGGAGAGGAGTGATCATTTCTCCTAGATTCTAGCTCTGTTTGAACATACATCTCTCATGTGCTCCCCTTTGCTCTGTGAAAATGCACTCTAGAGTCCATGCGCTCAACAGCTGTATTGCGTTGTGTTGTGTAGCCTTATTAAATTTCTCTTTGTTCTCCAATTGTTTCTGTCATGTTGCCTGCCTTGATATACTATCTTTTGTAGGACTGCAGAGAAATAAATCTTCCCTAAACTCTGTACTCCATATGTCAGCCTCCTGACGCACCCCCCCCCCCCGCCCCCCTGCCACCTTCCAGGATATCCTTACAGGATAACATCCAAGCTCTTTAGAGTGGCTTTCAGTATGCTGCAGTTTGACCCAACCTCGGCTCCCATCTCATTTAGTGAAACCCTCTGCCAGAACCATGTCCTGCTAACTTGTGACCCTCCATATCCCAGGTGTAATCTTATCTGCTCATCCTACTCCTCTTATTTTCGATATCTTCTCCCCAATTCTAGCCATCTGTTGAAGTTTGATTCAGGTTTCACTCCCTCTGGCATAATTTGCTGACCATGTCAGCTCTTCAGAATGCCATAGTGCTTTTTAGTACCACTCACTGGCCACTCTCCCTGAATGTCCCTTTCTATAGTCTATATCTCTCTCTTCGTGTCTCCCCAACCAGTCTGTGAACTCTTAGAAGTTAGGCACCTCACTTTCTACTCCTTGTGATCTGACCACCATGATGCCTCTACAGATAGATGCTTGATGGTTATAGGATGGTAGATTGGCTATATCTGATCAACTAGTGTTGCACAGAGTTTCTTACAGTGCCAGGCATAAATACATAACCAAAGGATGAAGAATAAATAGGAAAAGAAATTGAGAAAATAAACATAAGTTTAAAATTTTATATCTTCTCAAATCTCAACTTATAAACATAATCAAAGTAGTAGTTTCATTTTTGTGGAGGATGAGGTAGGGTGGTATTGGGAGTGTAGAACTTGAGAGTGGGGGTAAAAGAAAGCAATAAAATAGAAGGAGGTGAGTTGGAAAAGAATGAAGAGCCCTGCGTGTGGGCTGACGCACCGTGGAGTTAAGCCCTGACTCGTGTTTCCGACTGCGTGGCTTGGGTAAGTCACTGTACACTGGAGCCTTGTCTGCTGAGGGGGAATTAGGACCCTGCCTTGTCTGCCCCTGGTCTGTGGGCAGATCAAATGAAAGCAATTTGTAAACTGTAAAGTACACTGTGAATGGAAAGGAGCGTTGTTACTATAAACAACATCATCATCATTTATCATCTGAATCCTCCCAAAGCCACACTGTGGCAAGGGGATAGATCGATGGATAGGTCTGTTGTGACAGGAGGGAAGAGACCAGACTGGAAGGAGCCTGTGGTCAGATACTGCAGGCCCCCGCAGTCAGGCTGCATCTCTGCAAATGTTCTCGTATCAGGGAAGTGCCTCCCCAGGTCTGGTGAAGATGAAGAAGGGTAAGGTATGTGTGCCCTGACCTTGTCTGTGACAGGTACAAGTGGAAGGCCAGTTCTAGGATGCTAACAGGTCCCAGTTACCATGGTTACTGTAGATGAGTAGTGAGGTGTCAGTTTGACCATCAGAACTAGCGGAAGACCTCGGTTGTGGTCCCTGCTCTGTGCTTGCCAGCTGTGAACACTTTCTAGAAATGTACACAGGGCCTATCAGGTGCCAGAGGCTGAATGCTTTATGGCCATGATCTTACTTTATCCTTGCAACAGCAGGATGAGCTGGGTACTACTGTTACTTTCCTTTTACAGATGAGGGAACAGGTTCAGGGATGTTAACAAACTAGCTCAAGGTAACCAACTAGTGAGAAACAGGAGCTGAGATTGGAACTCAGGCCTCTCTGCCAGTCCTGAGCTCTTAATCACTATGCTCTGTTGCCTTCAACTTCTTAAAACCTCAGCCTCCTCATCTGTACCATGGGGATAATGATATCTACCCTGCTGACCACATAGGGTATGAGGCTCTGGTGAGAGAATGGATATGGAAGGACTGTGTGCACTGCCAAGTGTGTATGGTACGTCCAGACATTCACTGAGCCGGGGCTGTGTGCCCGGCATTGCGTTGGGTGCTGGGATACTGTGGGGGATAGGACAGCCAAGGTACGTGCTCACACTGAGGTGCATTCTACACAGTCTGTTAATGGAGGGAGCTGTCAGAAAGTGGAAAGGGAAGAAAAAAATGCGGCAATCTAAGAAAAGCTGTGTTTTCAGAAAGGAAGAAGTCATGTTAATGGGCAGCCATTGCCCTTTAAATTCACCTTCATTCCCAAGTATAAATAATGAAGCCATATTAAGAGATTAAGTAATGTGGGAAGTTTACAAAGACAGTGAAACTGAGAAAAGCAAAAAGAGTGCATTTATAAAAGAACAACTCATATCAGGACATTTTGATCAGTATAAAAAAGAAAATCACAGTTCTAGAAGGTGGGAAGTATGCAGTAGATGTAATATATCTAGATTTTAGTAAAATCACTTGAAGGAGAAATGGCCTGAAATCTTACCTAAGAAATTAATTCAAATTGGCTGGGGTGGAAGCTGTGCCACTCAGAGTGAGAACTGGCTGGGAGATGGGAGTGAAAGGTGTGATGACAAATGACCATAGCTCTCAGGGTATGATGGGGTCAGGTGAGAAGACCCAATTTAGCCATCATCACTTAATGATCTGGAAGAACGACTAAGCTCCTGGTAATGACGTTCATACATGATGCTAAATTGGGAGGTGTCACTGTGATGGCTCGTGGAAGGAAGCACAGAATAAGAGGATGGCAGTCAAGGTCAGGCGGGCATGACCACATAGACAGGAACAATGGGGGAGGGTACAGGCAAGGACAAATAGAGGGAATTTCCTTGAGAACAATCTGCAAACATTAAAAATATATACATATATCTAGTAGTATCAGGACAGGAATGAGAGGCAGAGTCCAAGGATTTATTCTTCCATAATTTGAGCTGAAAATGAGGAGTGACCAGGAGGTATGTTTTGGGGAGCAGGAAGGCACCTGAGCCAAGGTCCTGTCAGACTGAGTCCCTTCCTCCCTCTTTAATGTGATGGTCTCAGAGGCAGAACTACTCTGACTGTCAGAGTGTCATTGACCTACTTGAGAGCAGGGGTTCTCATGACACATTGTGCTCACTCGTATCCTGGCTCTATCACTTAATCTGTAAAATGGGAAAATAATGGTGCTTACTTAAGAGTTTATGAGGATTAGATAAATGGAATGGGCTAGCACCGTGCCTGGTATGTAGTAAGTGCTTGACAAATATTACCTATTATTATTATTTTCATCATCATCATTATTACCCTGTGTGTGTGATCTATACCTGTGGTGGAATATATCACCTTAAACAGATAATGGCCTTTCTGGTTAAAGTAGGGGAAGAGACATCCAGAGAAGACAGTTTGAAAACTACTGATAGAATGAAAAAGAGCATAAGGTCAGTGGATTCATTCCCCAAGCTCTGTTATAGGTGACCTTGAATGAGTCACTTTACCTCTTTGCTCCTATTTCTACATCTACAAACATCTGTGGTTGAACTTGATCATCTCTGAGGTCCTTTCTAGCTCAAAGTCTATTCAAAAATACAGAGGGAGTTGGGCTTTGTATTATTCAAGTTGTCAGCTTTAGAGCAAATCTCCTAGCACATATCATTCTACAGACCTATTCTCTACCAGCAATTGCCTCCCATGGGTAAGTTGACTGACGACACTTTCAGTACTGAAAGTCCTGCATTCCAGGAATGCCCCTTAGCCTGGGCAAAAAGGATGGTTGGTCAGCCTGCCTATGGGATAACTGCCAGACTGTAGGAGTGTTGCATGGCAGTCCAAATACACATCAGCAAGAACTGAATAGTTCTATTGAGCTCATGAGAACCATCCTTAGGAAGCCACCCAACATTTTTCATGGGGAGTTATCTTAGTCAGCCTGACCTCTGTCATAAAATACCATACTCTGGGTGGCTTAAACAATAGAAACTTATTTCTGACATTCTGGAGGCCAGGAACTCCAAGATCAAGGTGCAGGTTCATTTAGTTCCTGGTGAAGACTCTCTTCCTGGGTTGCAGTTGGCTGCCTTCTTGCTGTGTCCTCACATGCTGGAGAGAGAGATCATTTCTCTTGTCTCTTCTTTTAGTGGCTCCACCGTCATGATCTAATTACCTCCCAAAGGACCCACCTCCAAATACCCTCATGTTGGGGGTTAGGGCTTCAATATATGGTTGGGGTTGGGGGCACAAACCTTCAGTCCGTAGGAGGAGTGGACTGTTCAAAGTTGTGTTATTAGGGGAAGTGTTGCAATGGAGCTGCCAAAGGGTTCTTGTGGCCACTTCTCATATCTTCATTGACCCAGTCCCACTTAATGCTTTTACTCAGGGTTCTTCTTTGTGCCTTCCAGCCTTGACATATGTGCTGAAAGGAGAGTAGTAAATCTTAGAAGGACACCACTTCACAGACTTAATAAATGCAAGACTCCGCTCTGGAAAGAGTGAACTGAAAAGAAGAGTTGGTCTTGTTTTCCAGAGCTCTGTCTGGAATAACATGTTCACTTTTGGATTCTTCAGGGACCAGAAAGGTGACAGATTGAAAGGTGCTGTGAGGAAGTCATCCAAATGATTGACAAGCTAGAGGAAGTGATTGATAAGAAGAAATAAAAGAACAAAAGACCACGCAGCAGGCGGGGTGCACATGTGTGTGTGCAGGGCAAAAAATGGTAACTAGGATGCCCAGGAGGAGAGAGTGACTTGAGGCAAGGCATCCGAAGAGGAATGTGGTTGGAGACAAAACTGCTCTAAAGTTACACATTTCATTCAGCAAATATTTATTTAGCATCTCCTTACTCTGTGTCATGATCTGTCCTAGTGTGGGGAGTACACAAAGATGATTATCGTCCTGTCTTTATTCTAGTGGAGGAGATGGGCAGTCTGTGTATTTGTGAAGAGCATGGGTTTAGTTACTAGCTGTGTTGCCTTGGGAAAGTTACAAAGCCTTTCTGTGCTTTAGCTTCCTTATCTGTAGAATGGGCATGTGTTGTGTGTTTGAGGAACATCAAGGATGCCAGTAAGGCTGGAACCAAATGAGTGAGGGGAGGGTGGTAGGTGATGATACCACAGAGGAGGCAGGGTGTATCAGCTGTGGTTCAACCAGGGAAGCAGAACCACTAGGAGATGGAGATGATGTATAGATGGATTTGTTACAGGGATTTTGCCAGTTACAGGTCAAGTGCTGCTTCAAGCCGTTGAGGCAAATCAGCAGATCAGCAACACCGTGTAAGGGCTGCAAAATGGCTGCTGCTTTCCTTCCACCCTGCAAATATCCCAAGAATCTCCCTTGGGGCCCACCCCAAGTGGAAACATGCAAGAAAGGGAATTCTGGGAAACCTAGTTCAGCCTAGCCAAGCTGATACATTACTAAGCCACCACATGGGACGGGTGGGTGGTGGCTCCTAGGAAATCTGTAACAAAATCCTCCTGAGTCTTTCTTGACCATTTGCTCAATAGACAATGACTTTTCCATTACAGCTATTTCTCAGGATGAGGTCCCTTTGGTTTTCCAGCAGTTACCCAAGTGCCCAGATGGTAACTAATGGGGGGAGATTTGATTCACGTTCCCTGGAGTGGAAGATTTTAGTTGCATCAATCATCATTAACCACAGCATCATATTCAGCTATTTGATGCAATAGAATTTGACTGACGTAATTATTCCATGTAATAGAAATAAAAAATTAAACAATAGCTGGCTCTGGGGAATGAAAACAAAAAGCTAATGCAAGTGTGGAGACAACTATCTAGCAAAATTTGATTATTCATTTGTTTAGTCATTCATTCCACAAATATTTGGGCTCTGCACAGGCAGAAGAATGGGCTAAGTATGGAGGTGATGCATAAATTTTGTAAGCATTAGTTGAACTTTCTCTGTCCTAAACATCAGGCATTTAGAGACAGACCGATATTAAGAATTTTCCAGATATGTAATTTTAATCCAAGTAGTAAGTAAGTAGAAGTCTATACAGGGATGGAGAGGCCACCAGCAGAAAGTGTGTAAATCTCTCTGGGCAAAGCAGAAAGGCTTTCAGACAGCATCACTTCTTACCTGCATAATAAGATGGTGTCCTTACTCTCAAACTGCTTATGGTCTAGTTGAGAAGTCATCACGTGTATGAGGCAAGGTACTACCTTATAACTGCAAACCTGGGCTACAGAGGAAGGCAGCAGGCAGTAGGGATGGGGATCAGGAGAACATGGATTCACCACATGGCCCAGTCACAGCGTTGAAAACCAAGGATCTTTTTGTGCTCATCCCAGAAGCTGCACAGCTTCTAGAAACTTGTCTTTACACAGGAAATGTCTTACTCAGAAATAGTATGTTTGGTTGAGGCCTATTCTCCTGCAATCTTTGCCTTTGTCTACAGTGTGTTAAAATGAGAGAGCTTCTGATTCAGAGAAGTTATAAAAATAATATAGTAATTCCAAAGTTCACTTTTGTGACTCATTTTGCTCTCAATCATGGCACTCTACAGGGAGACCTTCTCAGACTTAAAATCCCACTTGCTGTTTGTATTTTGAAAGTGTCAATGGATTCAAAATTTTGAGGTTGAATCATTTGGCGATGTGGAGTCTGGGGGAGGTGGTGGGTGCCAGCATGATGACAGCTTTCAATGTTTGTATATGTCTCTTTAAAAAAGTAGGAAATAAATTGGCCGATTTGTCATGACTTCATCATGTGTAATGCTTGATCACAGAGTACCTTGTTTGGGATTTGTATTTATTTTCCTCCCTCCCGCTCCTAATTGCCCTCTCCAGAATGGAGGCTTCCACTGCCTCTTGGCTTCATTAACGGCTTTTATTTTCATTAAGAGCTTTGCGCTAATGGACTGTTATAAAATGCACAGTTGTTTCTTGCAGTCACCGCCAAATGACTCTCATCCTACTGACAGTTTTGTGCATTAGGCCAAAAAGAAGGGAGGGGAAAGCCAGTAGGAAGGAGTCAGAAGTATCCAAACAGAAGATCTACCTTGATCGTCCTTGAGGTTCTTGGGAAGTTGGGATCAGCACCTGGAATTCTATGAGTGTTTTCTCTCTCTTTTAAATGCCTCTTGGCTGGCAAAGACAAGTGAAGGAAGAGAATAGGAATCTCATTTTTCTCCTAATATTAGGGAATTTGGGATTTCTTGGGAATAAGACTTGCAGAGGCCTCACAATAAGGAACACTGACAGTAAGATTTCATCAACCTTGCTCCAAATATACACACAATGGTTATTATTGTTGTTATGTGCATCAAAACAATTGATGCTCATTGGGCTATACTTGGTGTGCTGTCCACCATGAGCAATAGAGGGCCCAATTTTGATGAATGGTTGCAGAATGTAATTTCTTTTTAAAGTAGGTTGGTCTCTATACTCCTAGTATTACTGCTAAACAGACAATATTTTAAAATCTTAGAGCTTTAAGTAAGCTTAGAGACAATTAATTCAACCTCATCTCTCATTTTCATGAAGCTGAGAGAGGTTAAGTAACTGGTGAGTGTAACGGAGATGTTAACTGGGGCCACTCTGATTGTAGGATGTTTGGTTAAGCTTGACAGGAGCCCCTAAAACATGACTTTATGAGAATTAGACTGTACTTTCCCACCCCCATACTCTTTCTTGTTCTCACTTTCTGATCCTTCCTTCTCCAAAACACTAAGAAAATTCTTCCTCTCATGGAATGAGCCCACCCAATTTTAGGTGGCCTTGGTAAACTCTTTACACCAGCCCCTTTTCTCCACAAATTTAAATCTTTCTCAGATGACTTACGGTGAAGAAAATTTTCTTCATCATGTTACATTAGTCTCAGAGCGGGTCTAAAACTCAGGTGTTTAATTTTCAAATCTCTGCTCTTTCCACAGCATAATTTATCTGCTTAAAATACGATATTCCATGTGAGTAAAGCCATCGTCATGAAATGATGTTGTGTTTTGTTCGAATTTGTCACATCTCTTGTACTTCACAGGAGGGAGCAGAGATCAGCCAACATTTTAATGGGCTGATACCTAGAATCAAGGCTTAAAGTCTTTTAATGAACTAATTATTAAAATCTTTGCAACTAGATGTTTTTATTATGTACTCAATATAAATGTTAGTCTAATTAATATCTTTGCAAATGGAATGATAACATACAAATTTGCTAGCAATTCTTCCTTCTTAGTACATACCCATTTCCCCTTATTAAATAAAAGATATCAGTAAATTTCCTAACATTTATGAGTTTTATGTTCTCATATATTTTAAATGTTGGAGGCAGCATCTGTTTGCTTTTGTGTTTGAGCAAATTCTGAAGGGTCCTGGTTCTGGCTCTTATATTTTATGCAGGATATTTGGTTCGTCATGAGCCTATAATGTCAAATAATAACCACAAGGATTTACAAAGCCCAGTTTGAGAAAGGTCACCAAAATGTATAAGTTGACTTTGAGAGTGGATACTGTTGGCTTCAAGTGAGGATGATTAAATCTTAAACCTTCCCTAAAGTTTGGAAAGCCTGGCTGGATTTGAGTTTTTAAAGACCTAGCAATGATCAGCTGCCTTTTCCCATCATGCTCTTAAATATATTTCCTATTGCAACTAATGAGTACCATTTTAAAAAGTACTGTTCTTAAAAAAAAAAAAAAAAAGGAACAAAAGTTTAACCTTGCCAGTATTTAAAACAAGTATAGTGGGATGGAGGCAAGATACACAAACTGAAAAGACAAATTTGAAAATGTTCCAAGATCCCAAGATGCAAAGCATCCTGGAAGCAGAGAGAGCGGGCTGCATGTGGTACCCCTAATCTCAGCTCCAAAACGGCAGAATGTCTACCAAATCCTCAAAAAAGCTTTATTCCCAGACAGGACCAATTATAGTTGATTGCAATCAGGAAATTGTGCTTGCAGGCTACTTCCTGGAACAGGAAGTGCAGAATTCCAGCTTGTGTGGACTGAGGAGGTAGTATTGTTCATTTCCAGAGAAATCACTGGAGAGCTGAAGGCACCTGAAGGGTGATGATTGACATGCTGGAGATGGCAGGTCATGCAGAGGGTGAGCTGTTATCATATGGTGTATCTGAACATGAGTGCTTATTTACTCCATATTAAAATAATTTTACCTTGAGCTCCAGAATTTCACTGTGCTGCCCATCAATTAGCATATAGTACTACAGACTTCCTTAAAACAAGGGCTACTTAATTATTGCCAGCAAGGCCAATTAGAGGGAGAACCATGAGATGGCTGAGTGTTATCTATCTCTGGAGTGTGATGTTGAGAAATGACCATGAACTTTAGATCTAAGCTGACCTGAAGTGAGAGCCCTGGCTCTAGCCTTATCAGCTGTGTGATTGAGCAAGTCATTTAACCTCTCTGAGCCTAGTTTCCTCTTCTAAAATGGGGGTAATAATGAGGACCTCACCACAGTGTTTTAGAAGTAAATGAGTTAGTGTATGTAAAGCAGGTGGCAGAAAACCTGGCACCAGCAAGCCCTCAATAAATGTTTTTTTTCCTTTATTTCCCTTTAATTCCTTTCTTCCTCCCCTATCACTGTTTTCCTCTCTGCCTCAGGCCTCCATCCCATGCCACATTCTCTCAGAATTGTGCTCTCAATTTGCTGTCACACCACCCCTTCCATGGCCCTGGCTGACAAAGGCTTTAAGTATCATCATCTGAAGCTTAATACCTACAACCTTTTAGAGGCAACTTTGGAGGACTGAAAACTAATTGCAACCTAGAGGAATGAATCTCTCAAGGTGAAATTTCTGGTTCTAGTCCCTTCTTGGTATCACAAGTTATAAATTTCTGAACATTTCCTCCTTTTTCTTCATGTGGCCTTTGTCTACCTACTTGTAAAGCCAAGCTGGCTATGAAATGGAGAGCTCCCCAGGACAGCTTTAATCAGAAGTAAGGATAACACAGTTACTGTGCCAGCGGCCTGTGTGCCAATGAGATTGTGTACAGCTTCATTAGTAACTTTACTATGCTGGGCCTTTCCAGAGATTATGCTTCTTGATTTTGCCCCTGGATAAATTTGCAGGTGCTAATCTAGTTGTTGCTGGAGAGCATCCAAATCTAAGGCAGGACTATTTCTCCCTGGACTGTTAAGCATTAGATTGGCAGGGTCTTGGACTCCGATAAGTTCTGTAGGTCTGGAGGGAGGCCGGTCATCTAGCCAGGTGCAGGGGGAGGAATTATTGGCTAGCACACGGTAGGGGAGGCCTCTGAGGTCAGTGCCTTGTGGGATTTGCACTGTGGCTTCCAAGTCCAAATTCAGTAGCAATTTATTGAGTACCTGCTATGTGCTGGGCACCATTCTAAGCATTGGGGGATAAGTCAAAGAATAAGGCCAAGAAAAACATTCCTGCCCATTATGGGTCTTATGTTCTAAAGGGGAAGGGAAGTACAACAAAGAATAATCACAAATACATTGGATAGATACATAGATAGATGGCTGATAGATAACGTGTTAGAAGGTGATATGTGCTATAGGAAAAAAACAGATTAGGGAAAGGTGGATTGGGAGTGTGGGTGAGGGATGGAACACAATTTTATATAAGGTAGTTAGAGAGACCTCACTGAGAATGTGATATTTGAATGAAGACTACGTAGGAGTGAACATACAGATCAGGAGTTGGTGTGGAGAGTGGTCAAGGCAGGGGGAGTAATTTGGCAAAGGCTCTGAGGTGAAAGCTCTCCTGACACATTTAGGAACAGCCAGGAGGCCTGTGTGCTGGAAGCAGGGTAAATGTGAGGGAGAGAAATAGGTGGTAGGTCAGGAGGTAGAGGGGGTCATATCTTATAGACCCTGATGGCCACTGTGAGGACTTTGGCTTTTACTCTGAGAGAAATGCAGGGCAATGGAAGGTTTTGAGTAGAGACTCTCACTTATATTTTAATAGGATCCTTTGGGCTGCTGTGTGGACAATCTGTAGGAGGTAGGGTGGAATCAAGGAGAATGTTGAGGAGCCTCCCAGGTAAGAGCTGAGGGTGGTTTGACCCAGGGTGGTAGCAGTGGAGGTCGGAGTGGGCATATTCTGGGTTTATTTGGAAGGTAGAGCCAACGGGTTTTGCTCTTGGATCGGATGTGGAATGTGACAAGAGAGGGACCAGTGACCACTCCAAGGCATTTGTCCTGAGCTATAGGAAGGAATGTGTAGCCCTTGACAGAGATGGAAGACTGGGGGAGGAAATGGTTTAGGAGGAAAGAGCAGGAGTCTAGCAGAGTCATGTTAAGTCTGAGATGCTCAAATTTGGATTTAACATCCAAAGGGAAATATTGAGGAGGCAGTTGGGTTTGAGGTTGAAGTTCAGGGAAGAGTGTTGGGCTGGAGATATAAATTTGAGAGTCATCGGCATACAGTTGGCAATTCAAGCCAAGACTCTTGCTAGAATCACTTCTTTTCAGTAAGATTTTTCTGCCTTTGACAGAATTCATATTCCCTCCGAGTAGATTTAGGTGTAGCCTCTGCCAATACCTGCCTTCTAATTTGTCTGCCTATCTGAGGTTTATGCCTGGTTGGATTCAGGTGTCTTCAGAGTGGAGGATCTGCTCCCCAGGAGGTTGCAAGATGATTCACTGGGATGTTAGGAGGAACATGCTAGAATTTCTATTTCTCTCTGATTTTGTCTTAAAATGTTTGTGTTTTGTGTGTATGAGTGTATTTATTTTATGATATGCTTACTGTGTGGTTACAGTTTATAAAATAAGTTTACACTTATTGAGAATATGTGTTTAAAAACGTCTAACTAACAAGGTGGGGGATTTAGGAAGGTTACAGACCACTGCCTGAATGAACGACAGAGGGAAGGTTTGTTAATTCAGGGCTTCTGGGGGAACAGATAGGACTTGGGGAGTCCTATTTCTTTGTCCCTGTTGGAGTGAGATGGACACCGAGTTTGCCTGTCTCAGAAGAGATCCCTTTTTCAAGGGGACATTCAGATTCCGCTAACATTTGTTGAAGCACCTACTAGGGTCAGAGAGAGCAATGGGCATTTTCACCGACATTAAATGCCAGAGAGTAACCCAGAGAATCACTCTGCATGAAGGGAACAGAAAGGGGGAGGTGAGCTGGTGGTCGGCAGAGGGTGGGAGCCTTCTCAGGACCCCCACTGGCCCACTGGATAGCCCTCACTCAAATAAGCATGTGAGGTTTCCTTACAGGTTCTCACCTCGAGACCACTGTTTCCTGGACCAGCACGGTCCCACGGAGTTCCTGATTTGAAACACTCAATTTCTTTCTCTTCAAATTCCTTTTGAGTTTCAGAAAATACTCTTCTAATCTCGAGTCTACACTTGAAATGATAAAAATAATTGGGCAATGCCAAGCGGTGGCCAATAGCTCCCTTAAAAAAACCCAAGGCTGTTGCATTTCTTTTCTCTCCTTTTCTATTTTAGGTTTTGATAGGAAAAGTGCGAGTTCCACCCATTGTCTATGGTCCTTAGGCAGTTTGTCAGCTCTTCTACGTTAGTTATCTTTTCATACGTTGATATCTTCTTTCTCAAGCTAGATTGTAAAGACTTTGAGGGTAAAAACTCTGCCTAAACTACCTCCGCTCCTCTTTCTATCACTCTCATCTTTTAGAGCCTTGCTCCTGGTGGATGTTTAATAATAACTTATTGATTGATTATGGATAGATATCATTAGTTCAAAAGCCTCAACTCACCAATAAAGTAAAAGGAGAGCATTCATTAAACAGTTTACAATAGCCCCGAGGCTAAAGGAAGGCAGCCATAGCCTGCTTTCCTCCCTCCCTACCCCACCTCCTTTAGTTTGCTAAGCACAAAGGGGAAGTGTTACATGAGGCTCTTGGGGTCTAGAGGTCTCTGGATCATGACAGAAATGATTTCAGAGACTGAAACCTCTCTCCACGGAAAGCCCTGTCTCCAGTTCCATGAAATGGAAATCTGGGAACCATTGGAGAAGGTGCAGGCAATCAGGTGAGGCTAACGGGCCTAGAGAGATTGTCGCCAAGGTAACCAGAACTCCAGCTCTGAAGGTTTTGCCTGGGTTCACAAAAGCCTTCTAGCTTTCCATTTTAAAAAGGGACTCCACAAAGTAGACTCAGGAGAATGTGCTTTGCAGCTATGGTCTTCAAAATCCAGAGTTCCTCAGAATCACTGGGGAGGCAAGTTAAAATCAGGTTCCTGGGCCCCCTCTCCCAAAGTCTGGTTCAACACGTCTGGTTTGGGGGCCCAGGTGCCTGCATTTAATGTAGCACTTTTGTTTCTTTGTTTTATATAAATAAATAAAGTGTGGGTAGTTCTAGAGACCAGACTTTAGAGAATTACCCTGCTTTTACTTGGAGTTGTGGGTGAGGCTCTGGGTTCTTTGATTGGGTCTGATTGTCCTTAATGTGTTAATTACCCCTTTGCCAGTAGCTGCCTTTTCTCACGAGTCCTTGGTCCTTCATTGACTTTAAGCTGTGCCTGCTTTCCTAGGCCTGAGTTTGAGCTGGTATTTTAGAATGCAGCAAAGAGACTTAAATATGTTCATTTATTTAGTAAGTGTTTACTCAGCGTCTGCTTTGCTCCAGTGCTGTTCTAGGCACTTAGAGTAAACAGGGATGAGTAAGACCAAGACCCTGCTCTTTAGAAGCTTCTGTTCTAGGAGGCTTCTGGGTCTACGTTTATGGTCACAGAAGGAATCCCGTCTCTGAAGCTCTAAGACAATTCCAGGCTTCAAGTTAGCAAGTGTGTGCTCGGCATGTGTGCAGAGGTCTTCCACTCCTCCCTCATTGTACAGATGAGGAGGAAAGGAAGAGCCTGTGGAAGCTGAGTGACTTGTCTGAGGCGACTCTTGAAAATAGAGATGCAACAGGTAGTGTGCCCTTTCAGTTCCTGGCTATCCTAAACACTTTAATTAATGCTAAGGGGCAAATATCTGCATATGACCACCCCGGGCTCCCTCTTATCTGTCCTGCTGTGAGACTACTTTTTGGGGAGATGGCCAAGGGGACAGCATCCCGTTGGATATGATGCACTGCACTGGGACAATGGCTTTCTGCTAGGGTTAAGGCAAGTCATTCAACCCTATGTGCCTCCATCTCCCCATGTGCACATTTCGGTGGTGTTTGCGTCATGTATATGTTTACAGCCAAGCGCTGCTTCAATTTTATAGACTTTCTAACTTCTGAGAATTTTCTGGAATTCAGTCTAAACCCTGACTTTTCTCCATCTGGTGTCTGCATCAGTGGTATCCTGAGATGTGAAGTTTTAGCTTGCTATAATTTTCACTTCTGGGGACAGGTATCAAATATGCTGTCATTACAATGGACATACATGGGAGTGAAGAGCAAAGAACCAAACGGAAGAGGGAGATGGTGGGTTCCCTGATTGTATAGAGGGAAGTGCATGACCTCTGTCTTTGACCTTGAGCTCAGGGATACCACCCATTTTCACACCCTCTAAATTCTGGGGTCCTGGAGCAAAGTGCTCGTCACTCATTCTGGTTGTGGGTCTTGTTGGGCTGTAAGCACCAATGATAGTTAGTGAAGGAGGTGATGGGGGTTATGAGAGAAAGGGAAGGCAATGGGGAGAGCATGGGCAGAAGGAAGGCAAAGCAGCTGAGGATGATAAAGTGCATGCTGACCTGGGCTTAGGGACAGCTTCCTGCCTCCATCATGGGGAGGGAGCCAGGCAGTCTTTAATCGACTGGTGGCTGTGTGCCCATGCACAGGGTCTGCCTGGGATTGCAAAGGCTGTCCAACCCTGTCTTAGGCAGAGCACTGGAGATTTTCTCTAAAGACTTAAGATCTAAACAAAATTTCTCTCACTCAAGCATCCTAATTTATTCTATGCTCCTGAAGCCCTGCAAAGGCCATGGTACGTAGTATTGAGATTATTCTCCTAGGAGGTTGGGGTCTTTATTTTTTAACTTCCTTTGTTCAGAGCATTGAGAGTTAAATAAATGAATAGGGAATGTTTGGGGCAATGAAGTGTGTGGGAAGATGGGCTCACAGTCAAATTCTAAGATCCTGAGGGTCCTTTCTGACCCAGCTTAGACTCTCTTGGAACTTGGTGACTTCAGAGTACCCAGTGGGAGGTAACTGGACGGGTGAGTACCTGGGGGTGAATGGAGAGTGGGGGCAGGTATTGTATATTTCTCTCCTCCCCTTGGTGGTTAAGTTGTTATTGCTAAGAGGGAGCCAGACGTCTCTGCCCCCAAAGAATAAATCATTCCCAGCAGAGTTAATGTCGTCTGCAGACATGTTTGTGATTCCCACCAGCTCTGCCCTTTAAGCTGCTTCTCTGTAACATTTCCCTTAAAGCTGCACCATGTAATACAGTAGTCATTAGCCACATGTGGCTATTTATGAAAGAAAATTTAAATTTCAGTTCCCTGGTCTTGTTAGTCACATTTCAAGTGCTTATAACCACATGTAGTTAGTGGCTATGTAATGGACAGTGAGGAATCATGGAACATCGTTGCAGACATTCCTATTTGATGGAGCTGCCTTGAAGTCATTGGGAGACTAGAACCCCCTTTGTTGGGCCTGTGGTTGCAGGTGGGGAAATGGGGACCTTCCTTCTCAGTGAACCTGGAAGTTGCTACACACCCAGGGCCACATCATGGCCAGTGCAGGACTGGAAATAACAGACTGAGAGGGCACAGAGTGGCACAAAACTTGCTGGCACTCCAAAAATGGGTAAAGTAAGCCACAGTGGAAGTGCAAGGACTAATCAACTCAGGAGTGCATTAGATTTAAAAAGAAATGGGAGCAGAACCCAGGCCCAGGAAAATACAGTCATTGAGACTTTTAGGTTAAACTTTTAGATTAAAATCTTTGACTTCACAGTTAAACACTTGAAGGAAGCTTTATGGTGGTTTTATTTCCCTTATTTTAGAGATGAGGAAATTCTGTTTTTGGGAGGTTGAGCAATTTGTGCAAGGCAGTGGAAATAGTTAGGCGGAGTCTGGGACCTAGAGCTCCTGACTTTGTATTCTTTGCTTTTTGTATTGGACCACACTGCCTCTCAAAGAAAAGGAAAGATTATGGCCTGATTGGCCATAACAAATTGCTTTTCTCATCCAGCAAGGATGCCTATCAGGGCAAATAGACTAATTGTATGGGGAGTCTTTTGTCCCAACCCTAGTTGTAGAAGTTGAAGGGGAGAGGGATGTATCATTTTTGAATCTTCATACATACTAGGCACTGTGCCAGGTCTTTACAGCATATTGTCCCATGCGAAGCAGACACTGTTTCCTCAATTTAACAGATAAAGAAACTGAGGCTCAGAGAAATTTAGAATCTTGCCCAAAGACTCAAAGCTAGTAAGCAGATGGGATACAAATTTAGGTTTCGGCTATTCCAAAGCCTGGCCTTTGCACCATTCCACAGCACTGTAACAAGCAGACTCGATCAGTGGTAAGAAGATAAGAGAACTGGGACCCTTGAGATAAGGTGCACGTAAGGCGTTGACTGTATCTGAGGGTGTGAGGTTGGGAAGGGTGTCAGCAGATCTTGATCACTTCTTCTTTGATAGAGGATTCTTCCAGCCATTTTATGTGAGGAGAAAAAAAATAGCTTTGGAGTTGGGTGGACAAATAGGGCTGCCCATTTCTTTGGAGTCAAGAATGGATTGCCTCTTTTAAATTGCTGGCAGAGAGGAGAGCCCAGCTGATCTCTGCTCTGCACACATGTAGGCCCTTAAGATGAGTTTCCCGGATGCTGAGATTCCAGATAAAAGTAAATATAGTTATGCAGTCATATTGGCTCCAGACTTCAGTGCTAGGGATTTGCTTAATGAGGATGCTAACAGGCAAGTTTTCTGGAGTTTCCAAAGAAGGGAAACGTAGATGAAGAACAGTGAAATGGAGAAGTGCCCACAAAGGGAGATGGGAAGAGAGATTTTAGACTCCTCCTTTTAACCCAGAATCTTCAGTAACTAAGAAGACAACAGGTTGTATTCTGTCAACAGCTTAAATTTATGGAGGCAGAGAGGTTGAAGAGATGGCAACAAAGAATGCTACTCATGGCTTAGAAAGCAGGTCTCATCAAATAGATTGTACTGGTTCCTGGGAGAGAAGCATGCCTTGGAAATATTAGCTCATCGAAAGCTTGGTTTGCAGCTACAAGCCCAAAGGGGAACTGAGAAAACCAGCCACCATCTTGGCAGACAACAGAATTGCAAACTCCAAGATGGTGAATGGAGGCTAGAAGGGTCATCTTGTCCCAAGAGGACCTGTACAGTCTTTCTTAGGCTTTTAGATTTGAAGATGGCTATTATGTTTACTAGATAAAGCCTTACAGGACAGGACTCTTGGGAGTGAAGCCAAGTGTCTAATTTGGGGCAGGGGAAGTGTATCAGTTATTTACTGCTGTGTAACAAAAAGATTGCTTACAGTAATGATTTGTTATTTCCTGTGATTCTGTGCATTGACCTAGCAGTTCTTCCTGAAGTTCTGTTGCTGGGGTCACTTGTACAGCTGCATTCATCTGGCAGATAGGCTGGACTAGAAGATCAAGAAGGTCTCTCTCACACATCTGGGGCCTCAGTTCTCCTCCATGTGGCTTCTTGTCTTCCAGGGCCTCTTCACGTGGCCCCTCTCTCTAGAAGGATAGCCTGTACTTCCTTATAGCGTGGTGGTTGGGTTCCAAGAGAATAAAGTGGAAATTGTCAGGCTTCTTAAGGGCTAGGCCTGTAATTGTCATGGCGTCATTTATGCTACTTCCTATTGGACAAAGTAAATCTCAAGGCCAGCCTGGATTCATGTGGAAGGGAAATAGACTATATCTCTTGATGGGAGAAGTGGCATGTACACAAAGGGATGGGACAAATTGTAGGGAAATTGCCATAGGAAGTGCGATATTGTGACATAAGAAATCAAAATGAGAAATACATATTTGGTCTTCATCCCCAATTCCTGGCACTAGAACTTTTGAAAGCCTTGGAATTTCCTGAATGACAGGGGCAAGAGGAGCATCTTTTGTTATTCACAGAAAGCCCCTTTCAACATACCTGAGTTTGTGCTAATAAGATGACTCTTGATGGGCCCCTAGATAGCTTAAGGGCCAGTGCTGGTTGCCAGAAGAATCAACCGTGTGATTAGATGGTTGGAACTTTTAACCCCATTTCCCAATCACCAAGGAGAGAGGGGGTGAAGATTGAGTTAATCACCAATGGCCAATGACTTAATCAATCATGCCTATGTAATGGAACCTCCATCTATCCATCCATCCATCTATCCCTCCCTCCACCTGTCCACCTGTCCATCTCACTGCTCATCCATCCATTCCATCCATCGACCTGTCCAACTCTCCACTCATCCATCCATCCATCCAGCCATCCATCCAGGCAGCCAGCCAGCCAGCAAACACGTATTGGGGGCCTGCCATGTGCCAGTTACTGGGTTAAGTGCTGAGAGCTGTGCAGGCAGACATGACAAGGTCTCTGCCCTCTGGTAACTTAGGCTGTAGAGAGGGACAGGCAAACAAGCAAATGGCATCAGAAGTGCCATGATGGCAGTGACAGAGGCACACACTGGCATCACAGGAGCAAGGAAGGGGGCCTCCAGTACAGTGGATGCACGCTTGAGTCAAGCCTTGCAGGACTAATGGGGATTAGTCAGGTCTGAAGAAGGGAGGACAGGACCTCATATCTTGCCCTCTGCATCTCTTCCATTTGGCTATTTCTGAGTTGTATCCTTTATAATAAACTGATAATAGTAAGTAAAGTGTTTTCCTGAGTCCTGTGAGCTGTTCTAGCAAATTATTGAAACCCTACTTTCTAGGTTGCAAGATTTAGCACATAAAAATACACGATGCCCAGTTAAGTCTGAATTTCAGATAAATAATTTTTTTTTCTTTAAAGTATATCCCATGAAATATTTGGTAAAAACTTAAACTCAAAAACTCTGTTGTTTTTCAGAGATTCAAGTTTAACTGGACAGTTTATATTTTATCTCACAACCCTACCCTACGGTAATAGTGGCTTTCCAAGGAAGAAATACTCATGGAGTGTGGGTAGGGGCTGTAGGACTGAATTGGTGTCCAGAATCTGAGTCTAAGGCATGGATATTTTGAAAAGTCCCCTAGGTCAGTGCATCTCCAACTTTAATGTGCACACATATCACCTGGGCGTTTTGTTAAAACTGCAGATTTCGCTCTAGAAAGTTTGGGGTAGGACCCGAGATTCTGTCTTTATAACAAGTGCCCAGGTGATGTGTTTGCTGATCCATGGACCACACTTTGAATAGTGAGAAGCTTGGTCTGTAAAAGCCCAGATAGAAAATAATTTTGGCTTTGCAGATCACAGGTTTTCTATTGCAACTACTCAACTCTGGTGTTGTATCAGGAGAGGAGTGTAGTGGAGCATGGCTGCGTTCAAATAAAACTTTATTGACAAAAATAGACAGTGGACAGGATTTGCCCTGCTGCAGGCTGTGATTTGCCAACCCCTGAGCATGATGATTCTGATGTGCTCCCTTCTCTAATAAGAATCCGTGGTACAAGGAAGGGAAGACTTGTATCCTCTGTACTAGAAGTTTACGACTTCAGAGGTTCAGAAAGGATTGCCCTAAATTCCTCACTCTCAAGTAGAAAACTTTTTACGCTTATAATTACTTTAAGTCTTCAGCTAATATTTGGTTCTCTATTGAAATGCAAATTCTCTGAACTAAGAATCCTTTCAGGCTGATAAAAAGCCTTTATATCCCAGAAAAAATGTATTTAGGATCTCTCTGGGAGGGGAATAGGAGGAGAGGATCCTGGAACAGGAAAGTTGAGGCTATAACTCACTTATGCTTTTGTTTAGCGCAGGAGAGCTGGTCCTCACCTTGCTCTCCACCTTTCAAGTATGCTTGCTAATGTTGAGAATTAAAATAGTCATCTCACTAAAGAGTATTCAGGTGTGTGAAAGGGAGGTAGCCTGATCAACTGTCCTATTTGCCTGGGCCAGAGAGATAGCCTGGGATTTTGGACTTTCAGTGCTAAAACTGGAACAGTTCCAGGCACACCAGGATAGAGAGAGTGAGGGAGAAAGTCAGGGAGCTCTCAGATGATCAATTCCCACAGTAATGATTTGGTGACAACACAACATATCGCCACTGAACTCAAAGGCAGTTAGAAGAGTCTCAAAGGAATATCCATTTTATTTCACTTAAACTTGAGATAGAAGGCACAGCTACAAGTGACACAAGCATAAAGCATTGCTTTTGGTACAGGTGGGGAAATGCTTGTTAGGGCCACATTTCATGGCATTCTACACAATTAGGCGCTCAGTTGGCACTTGCTGATGGTGACAGTGGTTAGTATGGTGATAGAAGTAACAATAATGATTATAAATAACAGCCAGCATTTATTAGGTGCTTAATACATGTCAAGTAAATTATGTCTTTCATATTCATTATCTTATTAAATGCTCTCACAGCAATCCTGTGAGCCAGGTACTATTGTTTTCTCAGTTTTACAGATAATTAAATTGTGGTTTAGAGAGTTGTATTGACTTGTCTGAAGTCACATGCCTAATGTACTGAGGTTCAAACCCTCTAGAGCCTGGGTTCTTAATTATTCGGGAGTCCACAGCACCCAAGCCTTTCCTGGTATTTTCTTCAGCTTTTAGGAGCCCTTTCCAGTCTCCCTTCCCTGATGTAGTGAGCACTTGTGTCTTTGAAAACAGGTTTTACTTCACTGGGCCTGTTTCTTTATGTGCTTAAAAAAAGGAAGCAGTTAATAACATTTAGATTGTCCATTTCTTTCCCCATTTCCTCCTTGCCTCCTTTTTTTGCCACAGCCATAGGTGTTTCATTCTGTGGGGCAATTCTCTACCACCAAAGAAAGTTTGGTGTAGTTCAGTGGTTCCCAAAATGTGGTCACTGGACCAGCAGTATGACCTTGGAACTGTTAGAAATGCAGATTTCAAGAGCCCCACTCTAGACGTGCTGTATCAGAAACTCTGGGGGTGGGGTCCAACAATCTGTTACACAGTAAAGGTTGAGAACCCTTGGTCTAATGAGAAAACCTTGGGGTCTCAAATCAGCAGAACCAAGTTGAATTTTGTTTCTGCTATTTGGGTGATGCTCTCATGAACCCCCCCTAGGAAGTTTCTGAGCCTTGGTTTCCTCTTCTCTAATATGAGATCATAATCCCACAGTTCTATCTAGGGTGAAAGCAAATTAAAGAATGGTGGAAAAACACATTTTCCACATTCAAGCATCATTGTTGTCATTATTATCTGCCCATGGGGCCCTCTTCCTCATAGCACATGCTCTCCCTTCCTGCTGAGATATAAACCCTGTAGAAACTGATTTTGGGCTAAGAAAGGGTAAAGCAATATTTATATAGCAGGTCACTATTTTTAGAGTGCTTTCAAATGATTTTATTTAATACTTACACCAGTTCTGTGAGATGGAATCTGAAGGAAGCTGAGGCTCAGAGTGTTAATGACTTGCCCAAGTTCCCACTGCAAGTTTGTGACAAAGCTCAGTCTTAAATTCAGTCTCTTGATTCAAAATCCAGTACTTCCCACCGATCACTCTGGTTAAAACCATCGATAAAGGACAGGCAGCTGTCAGCACGAAACCTCTTCCAGCCACCGGTTCTCCACTGTGGCTGCACACTGCAATCACCTGGGAGATTTTAAAAGTGTCCAGACCAATTATTCCGAATCTCTGGCCGTGCGACCCCAGCATCAATATATTGTAAAGCTCCCCAGGAGGTTTGATTGCAGCAAAGCCTGAGCACACAGCTTTCAAGTCCCTGGAAGTTCTGCTAGGCGGTGATGCTTCACTCTAGCTGGACATAAGAATCAGCTGAGGAACACTGAAAAAATACCTGTGCCCGGCCCCATGCCAGATCACAGGGTTGGGATCTCTAGGGTTGGCGGTTACTGCTATTTTTTTAATTCCTCAGATCATTCCACTATGTAGCCAGGGTTGAAAACCACTGCATTACACCGTCCCTTTGGCTCCAAGCAGGCTCGCTCTGCAACACAGTGGATCCCATCCCTCTCTCCTTCCAGCCTCACCACTGGGCAAAGAAGCACTTGTTGAAAACGTCGACACATGCCATGTAGTTTACTGCTTGTCCAGCTTGTGGTTTTGTGTTCTTTTCATTATTCACAACCAGAAGCAGATGGTGGGTGACGATAATCCTGGGAACCACACCCAACATTCCTACCTCGGGGCATATTGGAGTCTCTCAACCAACGTGTGCCAAGTGTACCAATCAGCATTTACCCCCAGCTACTGCATTTAGGATTCTCTCACATGGCAAAGTTCCTTAAATAGGGAGCCAAAGCCAGAGAAGGAGATGCTGACTTTATTAAAATTCCTTTGGGCGTGTCCACTCACTGACAGCACATGCTGTTTAATATAACCGAGCAAGCATCCTCTCTTCCTCCTGCACATCAGGCACATACCCAGAAGCCAGGATGGCAGAAGCTGCTGCTCTGGTGTGGCTGCTTTGACCTGAGGCCTTTGGGTGCACTTGGATAACCAAATCTTCTGAAACGGGGACTGAGTCAGCCTTGCCTCGTTCTGAAGTCCACTCTTCACTCAACGGTGGTGCAGGGACAGGGCCCTGCTTGTCATCCTGCCCGCTGCGTTCCTGCTAATATAGCGTTCACCAAAGTCTGGTCCCTTGGACCTCCTGTGGATGCTTCCTACAAATGCAGGTTCCCAGACTCCACCCGGCTCTCAGAATCTCCGGAGGGGTCGGGGCTGGGAATCTGAATCCTTAGCAAGCTCCCCAGGCGTTTCCTGTGCCTTCTGAAGTGTGAGAGCCAGTCCACCAAGGACTTGGCATGGTTTAAAAAGCCTGCATCCCCCAGTTCCCAGGAATAAACATATTAGACTCTTAGAACGTAGAGCACTGAATTGGGAAAGAAGTAAGGAAAAGGGAATTGTGGCAATCTCTAGGGAACGTGATACGGACGGAGGGCGTGTGTGTGCGTGCTCTGGAGCCAGTGCGTGTGCACGTGCGCGTGCCTGTGGCCCAGCCTAGCAGGGCAGCTGTTGTATTTGGTGCTTAGGTATTCATAGCCAATTGCTGTCATCCTTCCTCACTTTATTAGCTTTTGCCGAGTAGTTCAGCTTTTACTAAGGGCACCCGGGTTTATGGCACCAATATTTCTCACAGTGTCAGAGATAAAATATCAAGCTAATAACAGACTCCCTGCTAATGTAAATCGCACGAGGAAGGCAATCTCTTTCGGGAGGAAGTCCTACCAGAGAATGCTAAGTCTTAAGATTTGGAGAAGGCAGTCGGTGGATTGGATACACTTTGCGCTTGCTAAGAAGATGAAATAAATGGTTTGTGGTAAGTGGTAGCAGCTGCAGAAAAGAGCGTTTTCCTACACCTGCCTCTTCCTAAGGGACTAGGGGCTCCCTGGGGCTCAGGCAAAGGGCCAGAGGCTTAACTGAGGCATTTAGAGACTTGTCCGTCCAGCCTCCCCCCACCCTTTTATTGCCGCTTGTCAGCCTGGATGGGTGAGGGAAACCAGTTGGTTTCCCCCACGTGTTATAAAGAGGAACCCATTAGGAGATGATGGGAGACCTGGGAGGTCTCTTGGCAATCTCTGAGATTTCCCTTCCCTCTTCTCAGTTACATTCAGCCACCTGCTGGGCAAACCTCCTGCTGCCACTTGTTGGAGGGAATTTTAACAAGACAGAGGGGGGTGCTGGGGTCGGCGGGGGGGGGGGGGGGGGGGCGGCAGCGGGCAGTTGAGACTTGAAAGAACCTTGGGGAGCAAAGATGCTGCTTTTCTGTGCTATCAGATCCCTGGGGACAGGTTCTGAGTGTTGTGCTTATTCTGTAACTTGGCAGGGCCTGGGGTGGGTTGTGAACATAGAACTTCTGAGAAGCTGGGGGTGTTTTCCTATGGGAGGGCCGCTAACAGCTGTGACTTCAGTAAGACTGGGAGCTTGAGGGGCGATGCTCAGGGGAGGAGAGGTCCTTGGTGCTGGCTCAGTACAAGGCTCTGAAACTGCCGACGCACACTGAGATCTGAAGCAGGGGCAGTGGAGAAAATGGGCATCGTCAGATGCATTAGTGTCCCAGTGCCCAGCAGGCCACAGGGCCACTGGTTGGTCCCCGGCTGCAGCCTTGACCTCTGCTTTTGTCATCTTGCGGTCACAAGAATCAGATGCTTATCTGCCCAACACCAAGCTATTGGACTAATTCTAATATCCTTTTTATCTTCTCCTAAAAGATGGGTCCCACCTTCATGACCTCCATCGCCACCTGGTTCTCTGGTTCCAGGCTTGCCTCAAGAACTCACATGATAACTTGCTCTTTCCATTGGGGAAAAATTGGAGGGAAATGTCAGACTCTGTGTGAGTCAGAGTCAGCCTCAGAAATAATCTCATTCACTCCTTGAAACAGTTGCGGTGGTCCTGGGGAATAGGCAGGGCAGGTATCATGGCCTCCATTTTCTAGGTGAGGAAACAGGCTCAGAGAGGTTAAGTGGCTTACCCCTGTTCACGCAGAGTTCACAATACAGCTGGGATGAGATGAGGTCTTCTGACTTTTAAATCTGTGATCCATCCAATACCCTACCTCACCCAGGAGAACCTTGCACTCTTCCTGCACTGTCTGCACATGCTCAGATAACTCTGCCCTAACCACCTAACCCAACAAACCCCCATGCTAGGAGACATGTGGTTGGTTTAGTCTCAGGATAGCCCTGAGACTAAATGCCTGCCACCAAGTGGGCGGGAGACAGTGGGATCCTCCATCTAGGACACCAGTGGGAGTGGGTTGGAGAGGGTGGCATGTGGGCCAGGGTTTGTCCACTAGATGTGAGAAGAGAAGCAGTCACATTTTTGTGTGCAGGGCGGGAAGGAGGACTTTGCTGACAGCCAGGGTGATGGATGGTGTGGGAGAGTGCATGGGGCGTGAGCAGTAATGTGATAGAGGGTGCACATTACCGGCAATTACAATTTGAATACGTTATCAATGGAAGGAAGTCGAGGAGGAGAAAGCTGTTTTATTAACCCCCTGAAGTTACGTTCACAGCATTTTGAAAAAGTTTATGAATTGCTGTGAATTACGAGCTCGGTGACAAATGCTCATGCCAGGAGAATCCCTGATTGCAGCTCCTATAGCAGGCGATGTTTTATGGGGACGATTTAAAACAACAGTCTTATGTGTTTTAAAACATCAAAGGAGGAAGAAAAAGAAAGAGCTCAGGGAGCCTAGTGAATTTACCTGCCTGTGAGCAAACTCGGCTATAAATCCTCCCTATGATTTTTCAGTTTTATCTGCTTTCTTTCTTTTGATATTGTACGTTTCTCCAGGCACACTGCCTGGGGCTGAGATGTGTCCTGTGTGTTATCCCAAGCAGTGTTTTACCAAGTCACTCCCTGGATGAGAACAGAGCTCCAAATAGAGATAAGATGATGTATAACTACTTTCTAAGCTGTTGCCAAAATCTGCCCCCGCCCACGCCCCTTGCCCCCAATATTTCTATTTCCAGATAACAAAAGGTCAGGTGAGTATGAGCCGCTCATTTCTTCTTTAGGACTCCCAGAGAGCTTGGCTGATTCTGTGTGTGGTGACTCTGTCCGTGTATTGTCTTCACCACCAAACTGGACTGCCAAGGCCTCAGCCCCTAGGGCTGGGGAGATTCAGCCTGGAATCAGGAGCCCCTGGCTGGATTTGAGAGCTGTCATGGGCTGGTTATGGACTTAGTCTATCGAAAGCCCATGATCTCCTCATAGGTAAAAATGTCAGACCTCCCTGGCTCCTATGCTTGGCTGGTAGGAGGTGAGAGAAGGAGATATCAAAGGAAGGTGGTGTAGCCGAGGGTTTTTGTGGAGGGGGCCAAAAGGGTGCTGGGATGGTAAGTGGTTTCCATATATTATTTGTCTCATAATTCAATGGGGTAGGTGTTATCCCCGTTTTAGAGATGAGGAAACTGAGGTTCTGAGAGGTTAAGTAAATTGCTCTAGGAAAAGCACATTGGAAATTATTTGAACCTATGTGTGTTTGGCTCCAGAGCTCACCTTTTCCCCCACACCAGGTCCTCTGTGTTTACAGAGCTACTCAGCATCAGCATCACCTGGAAACAGGTTAGAGATGCTACTTCTTGGCCCGTCCTAGACATGCAGAGGCTACAGTTTGACGAGACGCCCAGGTGATTTGTATGCACATTGGAAGTTGAGAAGCACAGTGGAAGCAAAGCAGTGGGAGGGCTTGTGCACTCAGCTTGCAGTGAGAGAGTTGATGATCAGTCGCGAAGGGAGGAGAGTGAGTGCTAGCCTGGGCTCTGGGGAGCTGCACTATCTGTGTGCCCAGGTGAAGGAGCCTCCCTACTTTGCATCATGTAGTGGTCAGGAGAGTACAGGGAATGAGGAAGAAAAGGTTCTGGATGAGGAATTAAGTGACACAACTTATTCTCTGGTCAAGTGGACAGTGCCCTGTTATGGATGAAACGTGGGACTTGAGGCACAAAACCCTTGTTTGACTCTGTCTCCTCCATGTGTTGGACAGGCTGACATTAGACAAGCCTGTACCTCAGTTTCCTCTTTTATCAAATGTGATGGGAGCACGTCCTTTATGGGGTTGTGGTGAGGACTGATCAAGATGTGGAAAGGTTTAGCACAGTGTCTAGCTCAACACACGTTCTGTGGAGCCTACTGCCCATTTCACTAGGTATGGCCTGGAAGTTTGCTCAGGGAACATGGGAGAAACTAAAGCCTTTTCCTCAATCTTCACTCTTTCCCTATGCAGTTCTTGCTGATGGCGAAGGTGTTAGCTTCAAGTGGGAGGTTGAGTGTCATGGTGTCATCCTTTAGCACAGAGCTTCTCAAAGTGTGGTCCCCAGACCAACAGCATCTGTATCAGCTGGGAACCTGCTGGAAATGCAGAATCTCAGGCCCTCATCCTAGGCTGAATCAGAAACTCTGGGGTGAGACCCACTATTCTGTGTTTTCACAAGCTCTCTGGGTAGCTTGAGAACCACCAGATTAGGGCCTCGAGGATCAGACATCTGAAAAGTGCCTGGCGGTGGTGAGATATTTGCATGCACTCGACTCTGGAGCATGTCTTTTGTGGCAGACCCCAAGTGCTCCGGTGGGTACCCAGGCCATGTTACAATTAAATGATCACTTAGAGGCGGTCACTGTGCAGAGGGCACACAGGCAGCTCATTCATTAACCGAGAGCAACTTCTTGCAAATTAAAAAATGTTAATAATTAGTTTTGAAGCATTGAGAGCCTATCAGGGACCACATGCCTGGAATGAGCATTTACCATATGGTGCCTTTGGAAGCTAATATTGATTCTCATTATTTTAAACGATTACAAACATTGCAGGTGTTTTGTAATAATCTCCATTGTCTAATTAGAACATGCGCGAAACGAGCTGCTTCCGCCTGCTAACGAATATTGATTTGAACAGCAGAACCCTGGTGCAGGGGAAGGATTCGGGCTCTCTGGCCAAGTGGCCTCCAGTGCCAGCCCCCTTTCTCCCTAAATTATTAATCCTTGGGATACAGGGCATTTTGACAGGCAGGCATCCGTGCGGGCCCTAACCTGATTTGGGCCTGCTCCAGCCTTCAGTGTCTACTCCTGTCAGGGCAGTAAACTAGGAAATTTGCAATGAGCGTCAGTACTTTTGTGACCTTTTCTTCCTTTCTCTTCTCCATTTCTCTTCTTTGCCAATTCATACCTCTTATTCTTTTTTAACAACTCTGTGTCTAAATGCTTTAAGGGAAACCTGCTAGAATTGGGCATTACTCATGTTAGGTTTCAGTTACACACTGTCTAGTTATAGGCTTCAGGTTGCTTCATCTCTTAATATTGTCTCTCCTACAAGACTGGAAGCTCCTTGAAGGCAAGGCTTAGGTCCTTTCCCTACTTCGTGTTCCCTCTCCAGGCCTGGCAGTTTCGTTAGAAGCACTCAACAAGGAGGGCTGGTGTTGTTCGTGTTGTTCCTCATCATTGTTGAGTGAGTGAATAAAGCAACTCCTAGGATACTTTGTGCTCAGTGGGTGTTTTATATATGCATGTATATTTTAATTTATTAATCTGACAAAATTTACTGAGCACTGATTACGGCTCCAGGGAAAGAGTTTTATGAGCCCGGTTCCTGCAGTCTCGCTGGGGAGAGGGTGGTGAGAATGTGGTGTGCTGACTGCTGAAATGGTTTGAACAGGGCTCTCTGGGAGGCTGGGGAAAGAGCCCCAACTGCAGGCAAGAGATGATGCCCAAGCCCAGTGTTGAAGGGCAAACTGTAATTAAGTGGAGATATCAGTGGGGGAAGCAGTGTGCTGCACAAAGGTGTGTGGAAGTTGGGGCTCCAGGACAGCAGTGTGGCCAGAGCACAGTGAGTGTGTGTGGCAAGGGGTAGGGACTATGGCATTGAGGGCCAGAGAAGGGAGTAGAGGCTGGGTTATGAAGAACTTTGTCTACCATGCAAAGAAGCTGGGATTTTATTCTGAAAGCGAGGGGTCTATATTAAGAGAGTTAGATTTGCGTTTTGTTTTATAATTTTTATATTTCAGAAAAATCACCCTGGTTACGCTATAGCAGTAGAAACTGGAGGCAGGCACATCAGTAGTGGCCTGTTGGAGAAGAGTTGTGAGTCTGAGCTAAGGCAGGGAACAGAATGTAGATGTATTTGGGGTGTGAGGGTTTCCATTTATGTGAGAACATTATTTGCCTTTCCTTTGTTATGAACAAATTAAAGTAGAAAAATCTGGAGCATAATATTCTAAACACCTGTGTGCCCTTTACCCTGAATGGACAAATTTACATTTTGTCATATTTGCTTCAGATCTATTTTTTATTATAAAAATACAAAATAATTACAGATAAAGTTTCTCTGCTTAGTTCTATCCACCATGCCACTGCCAGAGGCAACCATTGTTAAGAATCTAGTACATATCCTTCTATTCCAGGCTTTTCTACGTTAGTTTCATACTTAAGTATTTATAAACACAATGTAGTATTTACGGAAATAGTTACCAGAGTTTTCGGCAAGTTGTTTTACTTAGTGTTAAGTTGTTACTTACTTAGGTGTTTACTTAGATACATTTAGCTGTGGTTTATCCATTTTGTCTGCTGTATAGTGTTCTATCATATGAATGTGTTGTATGTATCCATTCCCATATTGGTGGACATTTAGAGTGTTTACAGTTATTAGTTTCGGCAAATGTTTCAGCTAGCATGAACATTTTGCACACTTCTATGCACATGTGTGATGGTCTTTCTAGGATACATGCTGGATGTGGGATTGCTGGTCTTAGCAATACCATTTTCAAATTTAGCACATATTGCCAAAGATTCTCCAATGTGATCGTACCAATTTAAACCTCCACCAACAGTGGATGGTCTGTGTCTGCTGTGTCTGTTTCTCCAGGTCCTCTCCAACACTGGCAGTTATGGGCCCTATAAAGTTTTATCACTTGCCTTTTCTGTGGGTTATTTGTTCATACCCCTTTTTTCTTTTGGTGAGGAAGATTGGCCCTGAGCTGTCTGTTGCCAGTCCCCCTCTATTTTTTATATGTGGGATGCCACCACAGCATGGCTTGATGAGTAGCGCACAGGCCCGTGGCTGGGATCTGAACCTGTGAACCCCATGCCACCAAAGTGGAGCACGCGAACCCAACCACTACACCACCAGGCCAGCCCCTGCTCATCTTCTTTTGAGTTACAATTTTTTTATTGATTTGTTAGAGTTCTTTATATTTTCTGGATACCAGTCCTTTCTCTGTATGCACATATACATACATACATGTACATGTGTATATAAAATGTAAGATACATATGTAGTTATACATACAAATATATGTGTGTGTATTTATATGTATAAATAATATCTTCTCCCATTTTATCTCTTGTTATTTAAAACTTTTTAATGGTATCTTTTGTCAAAAAGAGGTTTTAAAAAACTGGTATCAAATTTATTAATTTAGCTCTCCATGAGTTGGATTTTTTTATGCTTCATCTAAAAAAATCTTTTCCTATTTCAGTGTTGTAAAGCTAGTAGGCATTACCCTATATTTTCTTCTAGTAATCTTAAAGTTTTTCTTCTGACCGTTGGATCTCTAGTACAACAGGAAATTTCTTTTCCTTTGGCATATAGCACGAGACACATAGGGAATATGATTTTATTTATTTCTTTTCTTCCTTTAAAAGCCAATTACCCCACAACATTTATTGAATATTCCACCCTTTACTCACAGACTTACAGTGCTCCCTTAATTATATACCTAGATCCTTTATAAGATTCTCTTCTCTTTGAGGGCTTTCTTTTCTGTCCATTGGTCTACATATTTACCCCTGAGCAGCCACTGCGGTGTTTTAAAAAGCCACCACTTTAACCACAGTAGCCCCACCCCCACCCAGTGCCATCAGTTTTCCTCTCATGGTGATTCTAGAGCTCCAGTGAAGTCAGACTACCATGACCTGGGAAACCTGGTCTCCTGGGTGGGCTCTGTGGGGGCATTTCCCATCTGTCAACAGGCTTTGTGTGAAAATCAGAGCACAGAAGGCCAATCCCTGGCTTTTCCACCACCTCTGAAATGCTCTTGATATAAAAGAGAGAGATTTGCATTTGGCTGAGAGATTGAGTGAGGACATAATTGGAAAAAGTCTCAGAGTTTGCAGGCCTCTGTGATACCTCAGACCTACATGTAAGCAGAGAGCACACAGCTGGCAGCTGGGCCAGTCCTTGGAGAGCTTGCTGTCCTCAGGAAGGCTCTGGGAAGCTAGAAAGTTGGCCATCATCTTTTTCTTACTCAGGGAGAGAAGAAATTCTGGCTGCCTCAGACCTGCTTGTGACGACACACAGTCTTTGTTTGCCTTGACCAAAACTTCCTGGAGTAGCCGCTCCGTCCTCTGAGAGGGTGGGTATCACTGGCTGAAGTCTTGCCTTTTCCCCTGGCAACCTGCTCCTCTCAACACAGCGAGCCAAGTGCTTGGGCCATTGGAAGGAGGATGTGATCCTGCTGGGAGTTTCTGACTCTTCCTCAAGGTCGTGACCAGGGAGGACAGACTCCGCCCTCTATCAAAAGTATAAAATTCTAGATTTTTAGGACCTGCCAGATGATCTTGTCCATCATGTTTTTCTATGTTTGTAGATGAGGAAACTGAGGTGGCGAGCGGTTCAGTAGCTTGTCCAGGTTAGTGCTAGGGAAAAGCAGGGAAAGCACGAGAGCCCAGCCTTGGGTTCCCACTCAAGTTCACTTCTCACTCTGCTGCCCTCCTTGACTGGAGGAAAAAAGATTCTGAAGAAAAAAAAATCTGTAAAACCCTTCTTATGCGTGTCCCTTGCCCGAGTGGCCTTGAGAGCGTAGAGTAGTCTGTGCTGCGGGACGAAGGGAAAGATTGCATTTCCAGAGACGTCTGTACCTGGAAATAGGCAATTTCTGCATCCTCAGAGATGGGCCCCAGCGGAGGTGCAGATTGATATTCAGAGGGGGATAAAATAAACCTGCAACAATCTTGAACTTCTAGTTTCTCAGACAAAAAAGTCTTTGGAGTCTCCTGGGGGAGTTGATGGAGGTAACTTCACTACACTCCATAGTTATGGTCCTTAAAATGGTCATTTGTAAATCAGACCTTAAGAAATAAAGTCCTTTATTCTCATGGACCTGCAGTATTATTGGAAAAGTCTTCTAGCTTCATTTCTGATTGATATTGACTTGTGACTATTCACACTACAGCTTTGAATTCTTTTATTTCAGTGGATGCCATGTAATAGTTGTACCCATAAGGAAAATCTGGAAAACCTGTGTGAAGTGGGAGGCATCATCTGATAGAAGAATAATCATCCAACTTAATTGTGTCTATATCTTCCAAAGGGGGGAGGCCTCTGTAGACTTCCGGAGTCTGGAAGTGACTCTGGCACAGCATCATAGCCATTGTATTGTATTGTATTATTTTCTATTGGTCAAAGCAACCACGGAAGCCAGAGTCGAGGGCAGGGAGCAAAGAGCCTGCCTCTCGATGGGAGAAATATCAAAGAATGTGTGCTTGCCACACTTGCCTTTCCACCTCTTTCCTTCTGAAACCCAGACTGCTGCCCCAGCCTCTCCTGTCCAGTTACCCATCCTGTTGCCACCAAATCACCCATCTTTGAGAGCCGCAGAAGTCTTCCCTGTCCTCTCTCTGTGCTTAGAACTCGGTCAAGACAGTTGACTGATCACCGGGACCATTGTTAAAGAAATTGTTCCTCAGCCATTGTAGGACTTTTGGACACAAGAAGGGTTCTAGGAGCAGGTTTTCCTGTTTCTAGCACAACTTACCTTTTGGCGTCCAGTGGTCAGAAAGAAGGATTGTTTTGTTTTGTTTTGTTTTATTTTGTTGTCTTTGTTTTTGTAGTCTTGCCATACCTAAAGGATGTGTGTTTGCTGAATGTTCTCTCTCTACTGCAGGTGACTGTTGTGAGAGAAAAATTGAATGAGTAACAAGGTTTATGTGCTTTCTGAGGCGACAAGGACTAGGAGGTCTCTGGAGAGTTTCAGGCTTTTAATTGAGTGAGATGTCAGTGCAAAGTAAGTGGACAGAGGTGGCAGCCACTGAGGGGCAGAGGGAATCCACTCTCCGTGGTGAGACATTAAGGGTCAGCGCACAAGTCCCAGGGGAGGATGCCAAACAAGGTGAGGAGATCAACCAGAAGACCTTACCTGGTCTGGAGGAAGCAGTAAGAGGGACTGCAGCCCCCACTCCCCGAGGGCTCTTCTCTCTTATTGAAATGTATCCACCAAGCCAACATCATCTCTTCCCTGGATCATGACAATAGCCTTCTAATTGGTTTCCTCATGTCTTTAACTAAATTAAAAAATTTTCAAAGTAAAATCTTGTCTTGTTACCTCTGCCTTTCTTCCCTGCTAATAGCTTCCCAAACTCTTGGAATAAAAACAAAACCACATATGTGGCCACTAACAAGATTTGCATGATCTCGTTCCTGCCCATCTCACTGCACCCCCCACCCCCACCCCTGCCTCCCATCTCTCAATATACTCTCCCTTGCTTTCAGATCTCTAATCACACTGGCATTTTTTTTTCAGGGCTCATATGAACCCAGTTCCCTCAGTCCCAGAGCCTTTGCGTATGATGTTCCCCCTGCCTTTTCCATTGCTCCATCTCTAAGGAGAATGCTTGTCCGTTGCTCCTTTTCTAAGATCCTGTGAATTCATCATTCGTCACTTATTAGTGCATGATCGATGAGGAGAGGTGAGCCATTCAGAGGATCACACACTCATAATAGGAAAGGGGCTGGCAAGGTGATCTCCTCCAGCTGCTCCCAGCACTGGGCAACACTGGAGCATCTTCATCCCCGTGTAGCATTCAGATTTGTTCCCTTTGGAGTGTAAATTGGCCAACTCTAGTGGTAACCTTTCTCCCATAGGCAACCTTGGAAACCAGTGGTAGAAAATCTGAACTTAGTCCTGGAAAATGTGCTTGAGACAGGAGAGGAGAATTAGAAACTGTGAATGCCAAGGGAAAAGACAGTTGTTAACACAGAAGTTCTCTCTCACTTTGTCGTGAGCTGAGCTGACACTTTCTTGTAGATGGTCTTAGCATTCAAGTCTTAGAAGATCACTTAATCCTAACTCCCTTGATATTACCCGGATGTGGTTTATCCAGCATCACCCAGTGGATTAATAAAAGAGATGAGTCTAGAATTCAAGCCTCTTGACAACCAGTCCAGTTCTCCTGATAAGGAACGTGAGCAAGTCAGCAGTGGATGGGATATTTCAACTCTTGGCCTCACCTTAAAAGTCTTCAAGTTACCAAATTTACATGTTACTTTTCTCCATCTCAGAAAGGGAAAAGCTAGGGACCCCTCCCAGGTTTTTAGTGACTTCCACACTCCTTTGGTCCCTACCTCCCCCTCCAAATGCTCTGCTTTTGCATTCACCCAGTCTCCCTCCAAGTGGAAACTCATTCCTCGGGGTAATCAATGTCCCTCTCAGCCAGAACCTTGTTACCAGGGAAACCATTCCGGGCAGCCGACTTAGGCTCATTGAGATGCAGCTGCAAAGCCCAAGGCCCCCGTAAGGGCAACTGCTATCAGAGTGGGCTGTTTTTGGCAACTCTGGAGTGTATTGTACCAAGTGGGACATGGTAATTATGTATTTGTGGCTTTCGTTATGTGCCAGTTTAATTGTCATGGATTCATTGTTGTTTTTTAAATTTTTGTTTTTTTCCTAGACCACTCAGCAGAAGAGGGAAATTGATGCCATAGGGCAGGTTTCTTTCTGGAAGAGACACTCACTTGGGTTGAAAAATAAATCCAATGACTTAATGCCATTTGATTGGTCAGGAAGTTTCCCCTACATGGTAGGGGTACAACCCCAACGTGGCTACCACTGGGCCCTCACCAAGGGCCTAGAGCTGTGTCAATATGAATATCAGCAATAAAAGATGAGTTGGGTTTGACATGGTGGTATACAATTTCTCTTCAAGAGGGGGCCTTAAAACTTGGTTTCCATATTGGCCCACCTCCAGCTGTGGGACTATAGGCTTTGAAGTTGGGCTTCTTTTCTAAAATTATATCCTTTCGCTGTCCCTTGCTCATGACAGCCAGAAATGTCTTCTATTATTTTAAGCATAGCCAATACTGAAGGCTCCCAATGTGTACATCGGATAATTTAAGTAGGATGATTTTAATCATATTATTGGGGAGAATTCTGTTTTTACCTAAAGGTTGAACATTAGATTTCTTAAGATAGTTCCAATATGGTGGCTATGGTCACTTTGCACTCATTTTTCCTGGTAGTTCGTCAATTGTATAACCACAACGGCAACGATAATAATAGTTAATATGTATTGAGTGCTTATGATATGACAGCTCACCCCAGCTTTACCCTACGTCATCTCCTTTAATCTTCACTTAGAAAAGGTTGTGGTTGTGCTGCATACTACACCAGAAGGGCTGCAGAGAGGGTCTCTGCTCAGTTCTCAGTTTAGGTGAGATGAGAATGTTGAGACTATAAGATGGAAGACATGCGTTCCAGTCCTGGCTCTACTCTTACTGGCTTGTGGAACCTGCAGCCAATCATGTAAACTCTTTGAACCTTGGTTTCATTTTGGGCAAAATGGAGAGAAGTGAGTTATCTGTATTTTGTGGAGTGCTGTGGTGGTGGTGGTAAGGATGATGGTAGCTAGCATTTACAGATTGCTGACTGTATATTAAGTACTATTCTAAGCACCATGCATGGATTACCTTATTTAATCTGCACAGCACTTCTATGGTTCTTTATTAGCTCCATTCTTTTTGGTGAGGAAACTCAGGAACAGAGAGGTCACACAGCTACTAAGTGGTGGAGCTAAGATTCTAACCCATGAAATCTACCTCCAGAGCATTCCCTGTCCATCTGATAGGGATAGGATCAGAATGAAAGACCTTAGTCCTTGCCGTTATCCTGAGTGGGCACCATTGCAGGTCTCTGTAATTTGCCTCTGCCTGTACTGCTTGTCTAAAGACCAGTATAAAGGAATTGCCTTTTAGGTGTTAGATGCCTGTGGGAAATCCCACCTCTCCCCTCTGCACTATAGCAGCTCTTCTAAGATGGCTGGGTTTGTGGCTGAGAACTCTTGGGTAGCTATGAATCCGGCTGGGAGCTGCAGCTATGCTGCTTGGATGATCATCATCGTTTGATCCCATCTTTTGGGATAAGTCTCAAGCTTTGGATTTGGTAAGGTCAGATCCTCCTGCCTTAACTGAGCATTCCGTCCAAAGCTCACTGTTGCTTGGAAGGACCTTGTGTCATGCATTATTCAGAAATGTGGATGAATTCTGGGCCAGTGCCCAAACCCCAGAAGAAATCATCTGGTAGAGCCAAGAAAATGTAGGCAGGGGCCTTAAAGGAATTTAGCTTGGTCTCCATTGCTCAAGTCATCCCTTATATTTGGTTTGTATGGCAATACCTGCATGTATTATAGGAAGAGATTTGCATTCTTTTATACTAATAATTTGAGCCAGTTTATAGGAATGGGTAGGTGGAGAAATGTGATTCACTAGTGGGTAAGTAAGGCTGTAGTTCATTTTTCAGGACCATTATATTTTTTCCCAGAGAGAATTTCTTTTTTAAAGAAAGTGATTTTCAAAGCTGGTATTAAGTCAGTTTCTATGACAAGTAAGCAGTGGTTCTCAACCTTGGCTGCACATTGGAAGCAATGGGGAGCTGTAAAAAATTCTGATGTGTGGTTCTCACCCCAAGAGAGTCTGGTTTTAATTGGTTTCAGATGTGGTCTGGGCACTGGAATTTTTAAAGGCTCCCCAGGTGATTCTAATGTGCAACCAGGCAAGGTCAGCTTTGTGGGTAGGCAAACTGAGCAGTCACACAGGGCCCCACGCTTAGAAGGGCCACGCACTTGGTTTAATGCTCTGCTGCTGCCATCTTGGAATTCTTCATACTTTTTGAACAAGGGATTTCACATTTTCGTTTTGCACCATGTCCTGTAAATTATGTAGCCAGTTCTGCAGCCAGGCTTGAGAGCCCCTGGACTAGAGTAACATCCTATATAAAAGAAAATTCCACGTGCACCAGCTCATGGTCCTCCTAGGAGCAACATGTCAATCAAGCATAGTGCTAGTACCCACGAGGGTTTGGACGTGCTGTAGTAAGTTGTACCCTATGGTACTTTTTTTCTTTTCAAATGACTTTGAAAACCTGTTCCTAAGATAGTTATTAACCTTGCTATCCAGCACTGGTTGGAAAGGACACACTTGTACTGCTAGACATAGTGCCAAGAGGCCTGGTGTGAGCCTGTCTTTCTAGGAGGCCTTTTCTTTCAATGGAGACTTTGGCAGGTGGACTCGCTGCAGTTGCTGTCATCCTCCTGCCTTCTCTAGAACCTGTTTCATCATCAATTTCCCCTTGTCTTTTTTGAAATTTTAATCTCTCCTTTTCTTTTGGCACTTTCCCCTCTCCTGAAAGTAACTTTCCTCAAAGTCCTGTCCTTCACCATGAAGTTTTTGGGAAGAGGAGCTGCCCCTCAAGGGCTCCACGTCCTAATAACCTCTCCTTAACTCTCTGTAGCTTAGCTTCTACCAGCCCGGCCGCCCAGAAGGACTTTCTGCAAGGCTGCTAGTCCCCTCCTAATTGCTGAAATTGCTTTATCTTAGTTCCCATCCTGAACTTCTCTGGTGAACTTGACGTGTCAAAAGATGTTTCCATCTTGTTATAAATGCAAGTTCATGGGCCCTATCCCGACTACGGTGTCAGAATCTGTAGGGAAAGGGGCCCAGCAATTGTTTTAAGAATCTCTTTTAGTGATTCCTATGCATGCTGATGTTTGAAACCACTGCTTCATAGTTATTTATTGAAGAAATGGCATCCTAGCACTTGTAAGACAATGTCCTGCCTTTGGTTTCTAACTTCAGCTGTTTGCTTTACATTGAAATTATTCAGTGCTGAAAGGTGGTTGAGATTAATGATTAAAAGCATGAGCTCTGGAGCCACTCTCTCTAAACTGGAATTTCAACTCTGTCCCTTACTACCATTGTGACCGTGAGTGCCTCAGTGTCTTCATCTCTACAATGGGATGGTAATAGCACCCACCTCACAGTGTTGTGATGAGACTTAGGTGAGTTAATACATGTAAGGCGGTTAGAACTGTGCCTGCCTATGGTAAGGATTCAACAAAAGTTAGCTTTTAGATCGTATATGTATACTTTTTTTGTATTTATATTTAAATTTTATTTCCTCCTAAAGGTAAGGTTAAGGTGATCAACAGAAGAACTCCAAATGGGATGGGTTTCTATCTTTGGCAGCCCTCCATGGGATGAATTGCTCCTGGTGTTGTTTCTGGGAAAATTATCCTATCCCTCTTAGTTTCAAGCAATAGTCCTTGATCACTTTCTTCTTCTCAGGTGCCCCAATCCGCCTGAGGTATGTCATGCTCCCATCAGCAATAATGGTTTCGCATGGCAGGGGTTCTTAGCTAGTGCTCCTCAGCTAGCTGAGATTCACTGATTTATTGTCATCTATGATCTTACTCCTAGTTTGGTAGTTTTGAGTTAATTTTAATGTGGTCAACAAGAAAGCATTCGAAAGCTGGAGAAGAAATAAGATTGTTGAAGTTGTAAAGAACTGGTTCTCGACCCTTTCTGAATGTTAGAATCACTTGGGTATTAAAAAATAAATACCCATAGTGCATGGGTCCTACCCAGATCAATTAAATAAAAGTCTCTAGGCATGAGGCGTGGCATTGGTGTATTTCAAAATCTTCCTGGGTGAATCTAATGTGCTATTAGAGTTGAGAATTGTTGATGTAGAGTAAGCTATGGGACTCAGTATTGGGAGGTAGGGTAGGGACTAGTTTCTTGGGAAAAGGAATAAACCCTCATATCTGTTGGCCTCTACAATTTACCTGGATAAAGTGGCTCAAATATATTCTAGAAAGAGAACAGTCTACAAGTGGCCAAGAGGGAGATGGAGATGGACTGGATGATTTAGTGGGTCATCTCTCTTGTAGTTAATTTCTCTAGCTCTCTTGTGCCGTATTGATTTTGTAAATAGCTATTGTCACATCTCCCCCTTCTGCCTGTGGGAACTGGTGGGTCTTAAAAGTTGAATTGGGGGGTAGATTAATCAATATCAAGATTTATTGACTTGGGACATTTATAATACCGGTAGTGAAGTCAGGATTAATTTGAACCTTTTCAATACTTGATTAAGTGGTATAGTTTGCATTACCTACAGAGTATTTTGCAAATATTATCCTTCATGGATTTGGTACAGCTCTCATCTCCACTTCCTGAAATGACTCTCCTTCTTTATGAAGTGATTAGGAATTATAATAGCAATCAAATCAAGATACTTTTCAACTGCCAAGTCACAGTTGTAGGAAGAAAGTCTAGTTTCTGCTTGGACGTTAACTTCTTTCAGGTTTCTCCCTTGAAAAATATGTTTTTTTCACTCTGGAGTTAAATTTTCAGCTACTTTATTTTCAGGAACAGGAACTAGAGCTACACATATTTAAAAAATTCTGTTCTTTCTGGAAATTTTGCCTGTTGCTTTTAAAAAGTCAACAACTACTTTGTTTAATTAAATAATTAATGCCTCTCCTTTTACCAAGAAGGATTTACTCTATCTTTTTCAAAGGGCATACATGAGAACACTTCAAACACAGCCTGTCCTTAACGGGAATGTTTTTCATATCGTTATGCATGAACAGGGCTTACGGTTAAGAAGGAAAGAATTTTGAGTTGTCTAGTCCTGGTGAGGGGGACACACTGACTCATCCACTTACCCTCTCTCTCGGTGCTCTTGTGAAGAAATATTAACTGTGTCTGTAAAAATTATGGCCTTGTTTTGTTGGGTATAAGGTGGATCAAAGCTCGTGATTCTACCCTGAGCTCTGTACACATAACTTTGGACTTGAACAGCTTACAAGACCCTCTAAAATGATGAAAAAATGTTATATTCACATGGAGAGTTGTGGTAGTGGGGGACACTGGTGAGGGAGGCCTTCTGGTTGTTTCTCTAAGGACTGAGTTTAGTGAAATGTGAGCTATAGAGAGCCCGGTTGCTCAGGCATGGCTGGAGGCCTTTCCTTTTGCACAAGAAATGTTAAATTGGCTCTAAGTGAGATCCTCTTGTCAAATCTTCCAGGCCTTCCGTCTTCCTCTTTGCTCCTACCCACTTCATTTAGGATGTCCTTGAGTCAGTAAGGTCGTTCCTGCTGCTGGCTGCCAGCTGCCTACCCGCTGCCCCTCCTCCAGCCTGGCTGGGATTTCTTGCTTTGTTTTCGCTGCTCATCACCTGTGACTTCTTGGCAAGGTCTAGCAGGGCATGAGCATCCACTCTGCATGACCCACCACTAAGCACTTCTCTAACCTCTGATGTTGATAAGTGCTTGCCAAGACTAACTCTTAAGTACTTGGCAGATGTTAGCCACGCCTCATCTATTTCCTTTTAAAGATGGGCTAAGCAAGGGCAAGAAGAGTGAATGATAATGAGCAGAGTGAAAAAGATAACTGTTTATTGAGTACCTAGTATATGCCAGGTCCTGGATTCTCTCAGGCATAGCTGCTGTCTAATTAAATATTCATAAACATGGTACAAAGTAGGTATTATTGTTCCTACTTTACCTCTGAGGAAGCCGAGCCACAAACAGGTTGGTTAAATTACCCCAAAGCTAGTCAGTGTCAGAGCCTCAACTTGAACTCAGACCTGACTTTAAAACCTGCTGAGATGTTCTGCCCAGATTCAGGCTACTCAGCTCTTTGCCTGGTTGCAGACTCTGCTGTGTGTTCTGCACTTTGCATGCCCAAGGAGTCTTGCTCTTCCCTTGATCCACTGTGAGCCTATCTTCTCAAGGCTCTTGATTAAAGGAATAAAAGTCTAAAATTTTTAAGGGTTTTTCTTGTCCTGTGTTGTCCTAAGCTGCTCTCAAGATTTCCTGGAAGGCAGCATCAGATAACAGACTCATTGTTTTTGAGAACTTCGCTTCTCAAATTCTTGCCAAATTCCCCTCTATGGAGCCCTCATGCAGTCCACTTTAGCCAGGGCTATAAGGAACCTGTTGCCCACGGTTCTTTATTCTTTTCACACTGTCGGTGTCGCAATCCAATGTACACATCAGGATAGATGTGGAGAGGGCTGATGGCCACTCTGAGTTTATTATAACCAGCGTTTCAATATATACATAGCTTATAGCTGTTAAACATACACAGGTGTTCTGGATGAAGTAATTAGCGAATGCCAAGAATTCTTAGTGATTTCTCAAGGAGCCCTCCCTCGGCCTCTGTTTTGACATTATCATATTTTTGCTGTGCTCATATATTTTTACCTCGGAGCAGGCAAGGCCTCCAAGGCAACGGCCCCTCCTGCTTCCAATATTGATATCGTGTGTCCATCTGTGCCCCCAGGCAACTGCGCCTGGCTTAGGTTGCCTCCCCTTGGAGATCTTACCCGTCATTGGCTGACTGGCCTTCTCACCTCTGGGTCAGTTTGTTGGCAAGCCTTTTCCAGTGATTATTAACCCTTCCTGCGTCAGGGGCGGCTACACAGACTCCTTTCGTAGGCCCTGGGAAGTAGAGTAGGCGTTACTGTGCTTGTCCCATAGATAAGGAGACTGAGATACAAAGGGCCATGTTGACTCCATTGAAGGGACAGTCGGGAGGAACCTGGATATTATAACTCATAGTCCCAGGGGCTTGTCACTATTTCACATTGCCTGCCAGTTACCTTCTTTAGCCATATTTATTTATTTGAACGGACAAGATAGGATTTTGTTTCTTCTATAATTTGTCTTAGGGCAAATCAAAGAGAGCTTAGTTAATATCTAGCAGTGTGATTAGGAAAAGAGACCAGGGCTTCTAGCTCATATTAAGAGGGAGAACTCTGAGCTTGGGGTAGGGTTGGTGGCTACAGTGGGAGAGAATTTAGGTGGAGTGACATCAGTCTTACACTATGTGTAGCTTGGAGGCAGATTATGGACTTCAAAAATTGAGAGCACTAGGATTGGGATCTCCAAAACACCTGACAGAACAGTGGCCTCAAACACAGTGTGCCCACTGCAGGGTTCACAAGAGCTAAAAGCTCAGTTCATTTTATAATGAGAAAGCAAAATTTTAAGTTTAACATTTTTAATATGTGGATTGAGAAAAGCATCCTCAAATGATGTGAAGTCAGATGACTACATGTATTGCACAGTATTTACATATCCTGAAGGAAGGATGGGTTTTCCACACATGTGTCCTAAAGGAAGGGAAAACTTGACATTGGCACTTTTATGTTCATTTGTCCTCAGCAAACTGGGACATATCACATTTTAGTTGTGCATGGTAAAGTGGATTTATGGATTATATGATCTAGTTTTTAGGAAACCAACCTTCACAAAATAGACAAGTGGTTTATACAGACTCCTTTAAGAAGACCTTGGGTTGAAAATAATACCAATGTTGTAAGTGAGCAGCAATACAACGGCAGACCTGCTATCTCCACTCCTAATTTGAGCTCTCTGTCAGCTGTGTTATGATGTAAAACAATAAAGGTATAATCAGGACTGACACAAAGTCAACCGCCGAAACAATCATCAAGAAGACCATTTGAAATAAAGATTTGTTTCTATTATTGTTGAGGACAAACCTTTCCCTAAGCCCCACTGTGCCTTGAAAGATTGACTACTAATACAAGGGAACCATAATAGTTAGCAAGAAATTTAAAAATATTTTTTATTTCATCTGTATCTCATTCTTTTCAAATTTTATATTTTGATGTAGGTTTTATAATTTATGTAATGTTATAGGAGGTCTTCTACATAATTTATTGATTGTTGTATATACATATACATATGTAATATATAATGCATATATACATGATATAAATATGTATGTACATATATATGTGATGCATACTCAAACAAGTTTTAACTGATATGGTTATGTATTAGTCAGGAAAGAGTAACTGCTATAACAAACGACTCCAAGATCTACTGGCTTAATAAAATAAAGGTTTATTTCTTGCTTATATCTAGGCCCAATGTAAGTCAGCTGGGTAGAGCAAGGCTCTGCTCCAGGCAAACATTCAGAGACCCTGGCATCTTCCATCTATTGCCTCTGTCATGCATGCAGCTGGCGAACAAAAGAAGAGAGTATAGAAAATTAGTCTTTTACAGGTCAGGTTTGGAAATGGCCACATGACTTCCACCCATACCCCATTGGCCACATACAGTCATAAGCCACTGTCAACTGCGGGCAAAGCTAGGAAATGTTGTCTGGGTATGAGTCCAGTATGTCAAAGGGAACTGTCTGGAGAACAGTAGAACTACTAACCAGTAGAACTATGATCATCTTGATCATATGGAAGATTAAAAAAGTGTGGAGACTACTTTCCTAGTAGGAGTTGGACAACTGCAAAGATAGAATATTGTGGTTGGAATTTGATGTATTAGAGTTTATTCCTCAATCCCACAGATGTTTATTGAGTGTCTGTTATGTGCCAGGCACTGTTCTTGGCTCTGGAGCCATAGCAGTGAACAAAGAGATGACAATTTCTTCTTCCCAGAAGCTTACATTTGGAGGGTGTCCTGAACTCGAGAGGCTCAAGTGAGTGTCAGGGCAATGAAATGCAGAGTGGAGAAAAGGGTAAGAGGTGATGTTTGAACAAGTTGTTTTGATTTTTACCAAGTGGTTTAGCACTGTGGACTCAGAGAGATCTGACTTTATGTCCTGGTCTTGATAGTTGCCTGCTTACTGTGTGTTCCTTAGCAAGTTACCTAACCTTTCAATCCTCGGTTTCCTCCTCTGTAATGGGGATAGGCATAGTGCCTAGCATGTAAGGATGTTCTGATAATTAAATAAGAGAAGAAACGTAAAGACCTTTGTATGATACCCTAACACAGAGTAAGCTCTTAATAAATGATAGCCATGATAATACCACCAATAAAATAATAACACTTTTTAGGAAGGGCAATGCCATTACCCATGCAGGTTACCTGGGCCAATGACTTTCCAGGACAAGGTAGGTTTAAGAGAACTTTCTCTCTCATTTTGCCACCCAGCTGGTTATCAGGTCACTGTTGTACTTGGCTCCTGGAAGTTACTAACCTCCATGGGCTACATAAAACCAAACATTCTCATTTATTGTTTTTTAATTAAAGTGCATATTTAACCAAAACTTATTTATTTAAAATTAATGCCTACCTGTTACTGAAAATATTGGAACTATGGGAAAGCATAGAGAAAAATGGTAATCACCCATAATCCTGCTCTTCAGACACAACCACTTCTATCATGTTGGTGTATTTCCGTCGTGTCTTTTTTCTACCTGGGCTCAAGTTTAGGAAGACTCAGAGGGAGGTCCTCAGCTTGGCACCAGTTATTCAGGGTCAACAATCAAAGTCATCTCTTGCCCCTCCACAGTCGTTCAGAGAAGAGGTTCTCTGTAGCAGCAGGGATAGCTCTTCAACCAACCCCATAGGCTCTTTCACATTGTCTAATTCTCATTTCTGATGCTCGCTGACTGTACAATTTCAGCTCCTTTATTTGAAATGTGCTGGAAACTTCTGTTCCCTGAATACTAACCAGCATTTTTCTTTATATTGCTGCTCTGTACTTCTGGGCAGTTGGTGGAACCAGGTGTGCTTATAAAAATATGCATATCTCAAAAGACAGAGGTGGTTTCCTGGCTTTTTCTTGCTTACTTGATAGTAGTCTAAGACCTGCCTTGGTTCCTGGAAGTTACTAACCTCCATGGGCTACGTAAAACCCATCAATCAATCAATCAATCAATCAATCAATCACTCTCCATCCTTTGAGGAATGAAGAGGCCCAGTACTTATGATGTTTTAGTAGTTGCCTCATTCTCGTCCTCCAGTAACACAGATTATATGTCTACAGTTCACAATCAACAATCATTTATTTGGGCATCAACTACTCTGTGCTGATCCTGTGCATGAGGTCCTTTTGTGTATGTGCCATTATCTCTTAAGAGAAACGGAGACCAAAGGATAGAGGACTTGGTTCAGTTGAAGACAAACTTGCCTTAGGGAAAGGATTTTGTGGAATAGGAAAGGAATGAGCTAGCTATGGTGCATTTGGAAATTCCTGGCCTTTTTCTGAATCTGGTCCTGATTTCATTTGGATTTTCCCTGTTTACTTTTGCCTCTCAAAGGCTTCCTTCCAAGGTCTAGATAATGCAAATTGGTAATGTAAACAAAGCTGTGGGGGAAAGATGGGGGACTTATTGTAACACTGAAGACAAATATTTCCTTGATTTGTACCACTAAGTAGGTTTTCAACAAAAGTTGGGGGACTGACTTTCAAAGGTCTTATAAGAACCTCTTGCTTACAAACCATTGATATGCTAATTACAAGCCTCTCCTATCTATGCATTGAAGCTGGTACTCCAAAAATTTTACGAGGTAGCAAGCATTTTGGCAGTTTTAGCTATGGGAAAGTAGAAAATTACTGTTTAAAATGCCGTTATCTAGTCTTTTTACTAAATTAGGTTGGCCTTCCTTACCCCTTATCTCATTAAGTTTGCTTGAGGACATGCAAAATGAATTATCTTTTACACAGGGAAAAACTGAAGAGCATTCACAAAACAATGTATAAAACACCGCCAGTTAGGAGGATGCAGAGCCTAAGGATACTGCAGTCCAACCCCAGTTTGTGACCAGAGCTGTCTGGAGTTAAAGCCGGTACCCTGGTGGGACTTTGTTTCTGTGACATTCACATGCTTCCTAAAATGGGATGTATAAAAAAACTAGAGATGTAAAAATCACATGGGCATGGCCATCTGCTAGGGATTTAGACAATATTGAACTGTTATGAGTTCAAACCCCTAAGATTAGATTTCTGAGGTTTTAGGGGGTCCTGAGAAAGACTTGCCAGCCCTGATGGTCTAATGGTTAAGATTCGGCACTTTCACCATGGAGGCCCAGGTTTGTTCCTGGTCAGGGAACCACACCACCATCTGTCGGTTGTCACACTGTGGCAGCTGTGTGTTGCTGTGATGCTGAAAGTTCTGCCACTGTTATTTCAAATACCAGCAGCACTACCCATGGTGGACAGGTCTCAGTGGAGCTTCCAGACTAGACAGACTAGGAAGAAGGACCTGGCCACCTACTTCCAAAAAATTAGCCATGAAAATGCTATGAATAGCAATGGAGCATTGTCTGATATAGTGCTGGAAGGCAAGAAGATGGCACAAAAAAGACCAGGCCGGGTTCTGCTCTGCTGTACACAGGGTTGCTTGGAGTTGGAATTGACTCTGTGGCACTAACAACAAAGAAAGACTTATGAGACGGTCATGAGAGTTTACCTCTCACTAATAGAGCTCCTAGTTGGGCTGTAAACTGCCGCAGGGTTACAGAGTGAACACAATTTGTCCATATTCTGCAAATTACTCCTTACCTGGGATTACATGCTGGTCTCCGAGGTTGGACCAGCACTACAAGGGAGTGGAAACACTCACTGAATTGGGAGTGAGAGGATCCTGGCTCCAGGCCCAGTTCTGCAGGTTCTGGGGCCCATGGACCAATAACTTAATCTTCTGTGCATCTAAATTTATCTACCTGTGAAATGGAATTGGTAAAGTTCACTCTTCATCTCCACTTTATAGATGAAAAAATTGAGGCTCAGAGAGGTTAAATTGTGTGTCCAACATTACACAGCTATTAAATGGCAGAACTACCAGATGCAATAGTGCTTTGTTGATAAAGCTTTATGCAAAGGAAAATGCTATTATTATATGTTTGAAGGCCATCTTCAGAATCCCAGCTAGGCTAAGCTTCTTATATGCAGCCTCCATTTCCCACTATTGGAGTTTTGATTCCCTTCTTCCCAGTGCCTGGTGTCTGATTCAATCCTTTTATCTTCCTTCATCCCACTCCCTTACCTGGGAGGTCTTACCAAGAGAGGTCTTGGATCTGCTGCTTTGGGCAGTTTTTGGTTTCTAATTATGTCAGTGAACTCATTCTGTGTGTTCCTTCAAAACATGTCCTCCTAGCCTGTTCTCTGCTATTCTGATACTTTATTTAAATGAGTTAGTGTATTAACAGCCCAAGGTGGGCCATTTGCATTTTAACAGGTGTTTATTGGCAATGCTTTTATCCAGAGTCCAGACAGAGCTGTGTGTGTTTGGGAAGCCAAGACTTTTTTGGCTCCAGTCAAAGTTTATGAGATAGTATAGCTTCTGTTAGAGATGATGGCTTCACTTTGGGTTTAGTTAAGTGTAACTGACAATGTTATGGGACTGGTTCAGTGAAATAAGATGTGTAAGTCAAAGCCAAAGACACTAGAAAAGGGTGAGGCTCAATAATCCCAATTAGCAAATTTTAAGCACTAATTAGAGACGGGTTCTTGGTTTTAAAGAAACTTTACCCTGAGTCTGCTCATGTTAAATGTATCACTGGAAAAAGCAAATCTAGAGTATTTAGGGTCATCTTTTTCCCCCTCATGGTTCATTTGTCACCAGTCCGGCCAATGCTACTTTCTGAGGAGCTCTTGTAGCCATTCCTGCCTCTCCATCCACAATGCCAAGGCTGAGATTATGCCATTATCCTGTCCAGCTCTCCTGGTCATATGACCAATTTCCTTGACTTCAATCCTTCCTTGCTCCAGTCATTCCAGCATAGTGATTTGGACTCCAAGTCTAGCTTTCTCGTCTCAACTCTTGACACACATCCAGTGTAGCCTGTGTTCCAGCCACAGAAAACTTACTGATTTAACTAGTACACTTTTTTGTGTACTGCACATGATGTTCCCTGTTCTTTTACCCCTCTGTTTTATAGATACTTCCTCATCCTTCCAGACATCGCTCACATGTTACCTCCTTAAGATGCTTTCCCTGAAATAGTTAAGTGGCTCATACAACTCTTATTCCATTTGTTATAGAGCTTATCACATTGTATTGTAGTTATTTGCTTTACTTAACTTTACTCACCTCTAAACTCTAAGTTTTCCCTAGTACCTATCACAATCCTAATAAAAAAAGCAGTGTCTAGTGAATGAATGAATAAATGAGCAAATGAATGAGTGATGAACAAATCTCAATTTTACACCATCCTCAAACTTTGAGCAATGTCAATTGCCATACTAAATTTAAAGTCTATAATCTCTGTATACAAGAAGAGGAAAGTAATGGGAAGAGTGAGAATCACTGTTCTACCATGATTATTTATAGATGTCTAAGATTGGACTTAACTGTAAACTTTGAAAACACTGCTTACAAGCCTGAAGGTTAAGGTCTTGATGGATGAAGCTCCTTCTACGTTATGTTGTAAACAATGGAAAGGGCATCAGTCAATAAAAGAATTAATCCAGAAAACTACAGAGTACCTACTTTTTATACCAGTATGAATACAAAAACGTAGATTGTCCTGATTTTCGAAGAGGCTATATTCCATCTGGGAAGTAAGATTTAGAAAAATGACTAATACTTATATAGTGCTTAGTGTGTCAGGTCCTGTTCTAAGCTGTAATTATGTTAACATATTTGATTCTCACTGAAACCATAGAAAATAGGCACTGGTATTATCACCCTTTTTGCAGGAAATGCCAGGCACAGTGAGTGACTGGTCTAAAGTCATGGATAGTGATGACTAGGCATTCTGGCTTCAGAGTCTGTCTCTTAATCAATACTGTGACATACATACGGTGACTTAATTACACTCTACAGAACTGTAGAATAGTAGGAGAGAGCATGGCATGAGGGAAGGCTTATTTTCTATGGAGTCAGATAGTCCTGGATTTGATTTCTGGTTTTATCACTTGCAAGATATGGTGCTGAGCTGTTAGACTTCTCTGAGACTCTGAGATCATCTAAACATTAAAGATGTGATAAGGTATATGTTGAAAACATTGTACACAGCTACTCACACATAGTAGGTGTTCAAATATATATTTCTACCTTTTTTTTCAGTAAACAGTTCTCTTCCGCTTCCTCTTGAATAAAATTAGGTAAAATATGTGTGTTATAAAAAATAAGTGGCAGTGTATCCTAATGCAGAAGACATTAGAAGAGGCCAGGTGGAATGAGTAGGGCAGGAAGCTTAGGTAGAATAATGAATCAGTTCTGGGTTAACGCACCAAAGGCTCCATCAAATATTCATGGCATCACCATGGCTCCGGGCTTCCTGAAAAGAAAGTATGTAAACTGGTGTGCAGTCTCAAGACCCAGATACTTGTCCTGTCTAAACCCTGATCGTTGACAGTTGAAGTACCTCAGGTATATTAAGCATTAGAGGTCAGGGATGCCAAGTCCAAAGGAAAAGGGAGCCTTTCACAGTGGATATGTGTGTTCCTCTGAGGTCACAGGGGGCTGTGGTTGTAGGTTGGGAGCAGGGGGGCTGAGGTGGGGCAGGTGCTGTTTAGAAGGCAGCAACTTCCTGTGGTTTGCCGTGAAGCAGGTGCCACAGAGGAAGTGCATGCACTACAGCAGCATCTCACAAAACCTATCTTTTGCTTGTTCCTTAATGTCTTCTTTTTGAGCTAATGAGCAGATATTCCACCTGTGTGGAGATAGCTTAATGCAAAACAGCTGTGTTTGAAATACATAACCGCTCACCGGAAATCTGTAAACCAGCGACAAAGACATGTGGTTGTGTATCCTTTCTGCGGTGCCTGCGTGTTACAGCTGTTCATGGAGACAGTACTTGTATTATGTGTATCTCCTGGATGGAACAGAGATAAAAAGTGCCCATTCTTCCCTCAGTGTGGTGATCCAACAGCAAAGGAAGGACATCTGGATGAGCTGGGCTGGGAGTGGGAGGAGGAGACAGTGGTGTGAGGGAAACGCAAGGCGAAAGGCGATAGTTGGTGCCATCTGCAAATGAGAGGGAGCCCTCCTGAATTCCTGCAGAGCCACTGAAGTGGAATTGATCAGGAAGGTGGGAGACTAATCTCCCACCTTTACTGTATCGTCTGTGGAAGGAAAAGGACCTGTATGGTGTAGGCTTTTAGCTTGGATCCAAAGGGCGCTGCTAGCTTGAGCTGCTAGAATATTTGCTATATTCTTTTTTTTCAAATTTTGGCTTTGCATGTGTGTTTTTATTAGGTGTTAAGAATGTGAGTGGTCGAGCTTTTGTTGTTTGTTTGAAAAACAGAGGACGGACAGTTTAACCCATGTAAGCATGAGAATGGGATGTTAAAAAGTAGATCCCTAGTGGGTCCTGAGGCTTCCCACATGCTGATTCATGGTTACTTACAGTGGGCCTTGGAATTACAAAATAATACTGTAAACATTAGATATTGAGATCTTGGATTCTGTGATCACATTCCAGATTAGAGGAACAACTTCTAAAGTGCTGTAGGTTGAACCACAAGTGTTTATAGGCTTAAGGGGGCTTTGACTCCAAGGAAATCTTTAGTATGAGTTTTATTGTAGTTTACTGCTTAAAATAGGAAAGCTTCATTAATCAGCAGTTGCTGAAAGTCAGGGTTAGTGAGAGCATATCAAATTATACCTAGAAGTCTGTAGTTCTTTAAACCTTGTCTATATTGTTCTTTTAAATATATCATGTGACACAGTTCATAATTATTTTTAATGCTTTATAAAGATCCATGTTGACTAAAAAACGTAATTTCCATAAAAATTGTCCTACAATCAGTATAAGAAGACACTTGAGATATGTTGTATAATCACAGTCACCAGCAATTAATAATTGTCCAAATCGAAGTCATCCTATCTGTGAGGAAATAGCCTTAAACACACTAATCATTTAAAACTCAAAGCCATATTGGGAAAATATTTTTATTAATTATAAAATGTTTCCCATCTGGTTTCTGAGGAAATCTACCTGTCCTTGAGTTGCAATGTTACACACTCTTAAGTAAAAATCAATTACTTCATATTTCATACTAGCAGGGACTTAAAGCTTTTGATAGATTTGTATTTCCTAAACTCCCTGTAATTAACCTTCTTAAACTAAGCCTCTGCCTCAGCGATACTGTCTGTGTTGTCTCCCGGAGTTGTAAAAAATGAAAGCCCAGCTATATCTCTCTTAAAATACGTTAGAATTGTGGGATTGGGAGGGGCTCTGGAAACTACCCCGTCAAAATTCCCAAACAGAGTTGGGGTTCCTTTTATAACTGACCCTTAAGATGGTTATTTAGTTCGGCTTAACTAGCTTCAGTGATTGGGAACTCATTATACTTTGCTGTTGAAGAATTTCTAGTTATTAGAAAATTCTTCTTTATAGTGGGCAAATTTGTCTCTTTGCAAGTCGACTATTGAGGTTCCATTTGGAACAACGTGGCACATATTTATCTACTCCCTCTCCAACAAACTAAACTTTGAATATTTGGAGAGACTTATCGTCCCACCTTTTAATATCTTCAATCTCAGATGCCTCAGTTGTTGAGCATTTTTATGGTTATAAATGTTTCACCATCCTATTCTGGACACTTTCTAATTTATTAGTCTTCTTATTAAGATGTTTCAGGACATGATTCATCCATTCATTACATGCGTATTAAGCTGCTATTATGCGCCAGGAACTGGGGATACAATGGTAAATAAGACAGACAAGGTCTCCAGCCTCAAAAGTATGGGCAATAAACAAGTAAACAAATAAATACATAACATGTTTTCAGGTAGTGTTAAATATGCTGTAAAGAAAAATAGAGTAAAAGATGGAAAGTGTTGGCAATAGAGGAGGGCTATGGTAGATAGGTAGGTATTTTAGATAGATAGCATAGGTGGGGAAGATCCCTCTGAATAAGTGGCATTTGACCTGAGACTTGAGTGCAATGCCATGTATGTGCCGTAGCCTGGAGGAAGGATGTTCCAGGTGGGGAAGCAGAAACGGCAAAGGCCCTGAGGTGGGAGTGATGTGACAGAAGTTCCTAATGGTTGGGTGTTCATAGCTTTTCCCCCTTCCCATGTCTGACAAGGAACCCTTTAAAGCTAAATCTGCGTAGTTCAATCTCAGTGCAAGATCTCCTTTCTTCCTGTTCAACTGCTCCCCTCCTCCTTGACACATACATGTGTGCATGTGGATTCACATACATACATTCTCCAAAAGATAATACCATCTCTGCTAGAGAAATTCTTAGGAATAGTGTGATACAGAATTGAAAGACTGAAGACAGAGAGAGAGAGAGAATTAGAGTGGCAGGAAGAAAATGAATGTGCTTAGCCAGGGAGGCATCAATGGAAGTTGTGAACTCTAATTCTTATAGAGGCTAAGGGTAACATAAATGAATGATGCAGGTTGGGTGTAATACAATGAAGAGTCATGGCTCCAATTGTGGCATACCCCATCTAAGCAGGTCAGCTCCTACTCAGCTAGAGAATATAGTTGGAATGCATAATGCAAACCCAGTATTGCCATATGTCCCAATCTTTCAAGAACAGTAACACATCTGTTTTTTATATGAGGTTTTCCAATTTTGAAAACACTGCCATGGAAACTTCTACTTCCAGGACGACAAGGTACACATACTTGTCCCTATTCTATCCATTAAGTATAACTAAAAACCCTAGATGTTATTTATAAAATATAAGATGACTCTGAAAGGTGGAGAGAAAAAGGCAAACCAGCTAAGGATCTTGGGACCCAAAGAAATATACTATGGTGAGTTACCTGGATTTTCTTTTTGCCTCCTATATTCCAGACTTGGAACTAAAGAAGCTGAAAAGCTGGAAACACCGATGGGCGTAGGCAAAAAAGCCCCAAGGAAAGCTTATTTTCTCTAGCCCTCAAATAGGAAAGGAGAATCTAGCAAGACAGAAAAATCTTAGAAATGACTGCTGTATTCCTGCCAAATAGCACAGAAATATTTAAGACAATTATGGAATAAACAGACGAGGGTAAAGGAAGATAAGGCTTCTGTGCTTCACTTGAACTGGTAAAATAATGACACTAGTAGATTATATAAGTTATATTTATTTAATATAATACCTAGAGCAACCACTTAAAAAAGCTACACAAAGAGATATACTCCAAAACACTATAGGTAAATCAAAATATAATGCTAAAAAATTGTACAAGTAATCAACAGGAAGGCAGGAAAAAAGAAAATAGAGAAATGAAAAAAAGAATGAACAATAAAATGATAGACTTAAACCTTAGCATATCATTAATTACATTAAATTTTAAATGAATGTAAGTAATCTAAATACACCAATTAAAAGAGACTGGCAGGATGGATTAAAAACACGATCCAACTATATGCTATCTATAAGAAACCCACTTCCAATATAATAATACAGGCTAGATGAACTTAAAATTATGGGAAAGATATATCATGGAATATTAAATGAAAGAAAGTAGGTGTGGTTGTATTAAAATCAGATAAACGACTTCAAAGCAAAGACTATTACTGGAGACAAACAGGGACATTGCTTGTTGATAAAAGAGTTAATGCACCAAGAAGACATAGCTATCCTAAATGTGTGTGCACCAAACCACAGGGCTGCACAATATGCAAAGCAAAACCTGATTGAACTGAAAGGAGAAATACACAAATCCACAGTTATAGTTGGAGACTTCAGACTCTTCTCAACAAATTGGTAGAACAACTAAACAGGAAATCATCAAGGATATATGTATTAATTTGCTTGGGCTGCCATGACAAAATGCCACAGACTGGGTAGCTTAAACAACAGAAACTCATTTCCTCACACTTCTGGAGGCTGGAAGTCAAAGATCATGGCATGAGCAGGTTTGTTTTCTCCTGAGGTCTCTCGCCTTGGCTTGCAGATGGCTGCCTTCCCATTATGTCCTCACAGGGCCTTTTGTCTGTGTGTACATACATCACTAGTGTCTCTTGCTCTTCTTATAAGGATACTGATCCTATTGGGTTAGAGCTCCACCCATGTGACCTCTGTTAATCTTAATTGCCTCTTTAAAAGCTCTATTTCCAAATACAGTCACTTTGAGGGTTAGAACTTCAACGTATAAAATTTTGGGGGAGAGGACACAATTCAGTCCGTAACAATATAGAAGAACTCAACAACACCATCAGCTAACAGGATCTAATTCATATTTATACAACAGTCCACCTAACAGCAGCAGAATGCACACTTTTTCGAGTGTCCATGGAACATATTCCAAGTTAGACTACACCCTGGGCCATAAAACAAACCTCAACAAATTTAAAAGTATTGAAATCATACAGAATGTGTTTACCAACCAGAATGGAATCAAGTAGAAGTCAATAACAGAAAGATAATAGGAAATTCTCCAAATACTTGTAAACTAAACAAGATACTTCTAAATAACCCATGAGTGAAAGAGGAAGTTTTAAGAAATTAAATAGTACATAAAACTGAATGAAAATAAAAATACAATGTATCAAAATTTGTGAGACACAGACAAAGCAATGCTGACAGGCATATTTATAAAACTAAATGCATACATTAGAAAAGAGAAGAAGTCTCAAATTAATAATCTAAGCTCATACCCCAAGAATCTATAGAGTGAAGAGCAAAATAAGTCCAAAACAAGCAGAAGAAAGGAAAGAATAAGAAGTAAAATCAATGAAATTGAAAACAGAAAAACAATTTAGATAATCAATGAAAAAAAGAAATGGTTCCAAAAAGATCAACAAAATTGACAAACCTCTAGCTCAGCTGATAAAGAAAAAAATAGAGACTGTATAAACTACCAATATCAAGAATGAAATAGAGGGTATGGTTACAGACACTGTAGACAACAAAAAGTAATAAGGGAAGACTATAAATTAATCCTACACACATAAATGACAACTTAGAAGAAGTGGACCACTTTCTAAAAAAACCCAATCTGCCACAACTCAGCCAATATGAAATAGATAATATGAATAAACATATGACTATTAAGGAAATTGAATACATAGTTTTGAAACACCCAAAAAGGAAATCTCCAGGTTTAGATGGTTGCACTAGAGAGTGCTACCAAACAGAAGAGTTAACACCAATTGTATACATTCTCTTCCAGGAAATAGAAAAGAAGAGATCACTTCCAAATTTATTTTATGAAGTTAGTATCAATATCTCTCATGAATATAGACACAAAAACCTTTAATAGTGGTGAGTATAATTCAGCAATATATAAAAAGAATTATATACCATGAACAAGTGGGATGCGAGGAATACAAGGCGGGTTCAATATTGGAAAATCAATCAGTGTAATCCACCATATTAACAGACTAAAGAAGAAAAAACACATGACCATGTCAATTGATTCAGAAAAATCACTTGACAAAATTCAACACCCATTCATGATAAAGACTCTCAGAAAAATAGGAAGAGAGGAGAACTTTCTCAATTTGATGAAGAGAATCTACCCAACACCTAGAGCTAACATCATTCTTAGTGGTGAGTGACTGATGCTTTCCCCGTAGATCAGAATCAAGCCTAGGATATCAGCTCTCACTGCTCTTAATCAAAATAGTGCTGGAAGTTCTGGCCAATGGAATAAGGCGATAAAAGGCATTCAGACTGGAAGGAAAAAAATAAAACTGCCCATGTTTGCAGAGGACATGATTGTTTACCTAGAAAATTCCAAGAAATCTACCAAAAATCCAAAAACCCCTCCTAGAACTAATAAGTTCAGCAGTGTCACGGGATACAATATAAACATACAAAAATAAATTGTATTTCTCTATGTTAGCAATGAGCAACACATGGACATAAAAATTGAAAATATATCATTTATAATTGCTCAAGAAATTAAATACTTAGGTGTAAATCTAACAAAACATGTACATGACTTGTATGCTGAAAACTACACAATGCTGATAAAAGAAATCAGAGGATCTAACTAAATGGAGAGCTATAATGTGTCATGCATTGGAAGACTCAACATAGTAAAGACATCAGTTCTCCCCAAATTGATATCCCCACCCCCGGTCCCAAGATATGTCTACATCTTAATTCCTGATACCTGTGAATGTTACCTTATTTGGAAAGAGTCTTTGCAGATGTCGTTAATTTAAGGATCTTGACACATGATGAGATCATCCTGGATTATCAAGGTGGATGTAAATCCAATGACAAGTATTCTTATAAGAGACACACAGAGGAAAACACGGAAACAGAGAAGGCAATGTGAAGATGGAACAGGGGGAGATGCAGCTATAAGCCAAGGAATGCCGCCAGTGCCCGAAGCTGGAAAAGTCAATGAAAGAGTCTCCCCCAGAGCATCCAGAGGGAGTGCAAACCTGCTGACACCTTGACTGCAGACTTCTGGTCTCCGGAACTTTGAGAGAATATACCTCTGTTGTTTTAAGCCACCAAGGTTGTGGTAATGACTTACAGCAGCCACAGAAACTAATACACAAGTTTAACACAATTCTCATCAAAATGTCAGCAAGATTTTTTATGGATATAGATAAGATTATTGTAAAACTTATGTGGAAAAGAAAAACAAATAGAATAACTGAAATGACTTTGAGAAAGAAGAATAAAATGGGAGGAATGAACCTACTCAATTTTAAGACTTATGATATAGATATAGTCATTAAGACTGTGTGGTATTGGTGGAGGAATAGATCAGTGGAACAGCATAGAGAACCCAGAAACAGAGCCACACAAATATGCTTAACCGATTTTTGAAAGAAGTGCAAAAACAATTCAATGGAGAAAAGAGAGTCTTTTTCACAAATGGTGCTGGAGCCATTGGATATCCACAGGAAACAAAAGCACACCTTACCCTAAGTCTCACAATTGATATGGAAATAGCTCAAAGTGGATCACAGGCATAAATGTAAAAGCATAAAAGTTTTGGAAAAGAATGATAAATTGTCTTCAGGATCTAGGGCTAGGTAAAGAGTTCTTAAACTTGATATGAAAAGCACAAACCTTAAAAGGGAAAATTAATTAAACTTTATGAAAATTAAACAATTTTGCTCTGTGTGAAATCCTGTTAAGAGGATGAAAAGACAAGCTATGGAGTGGGAGAAAGTATTTGCAAACCACATATCTGGCAAAGGATTAGTATCCAGAATATGTAAAGGACTCTCAAAACTCAACAATCAAAAATCAAAAAACAGTCAAACAACCCTATTAACAGAATGGGCAAAAGATGTAGCAAGGCATTGCCTTGGCATATACGAATGGCAAATAAACTCATTAAAAGATGTTTAACATCATTAGCTATTAGGGAAATGTAAATTAAAACCACAGGGAGATAGCACTATACACCTATCAGAATGGCTAAAATGAAAAAGGAGTGACATACCAAATGCTGGCAAAGATGTAGAGAAACTGGATCACTTATGTGTTACTGGTGGTAATGTGAAACGATACGGCCACCCTAGAAAACAGTTTGCTCATTTCTTTAAAAAAAGCTAAACATGCAATAACCACATGACCCAGCAATTGCAGTCCTGGCCATTTATTCAAGAGAAATGAAGATACGTTTACACAAAAGCCTGTGTAAGAATATTTATAGGAGATTTTATCATAATAGTGCAGAACTGGAGATAACCCAGATGTTCCTCAATAAATGAATGATTAAACAAACCATGGTACATCCATACCATGGAATAGTTTCCAGTAATAAAAAGGAACAAACTATTGATACATGCAACAGTCTGGATGTGTCTCCAGAGAATTATGCTGAGTGAAAAAAGCCAATCTCAGAAGATTGCATACTGTATGATTCCATTTATGTAACATTCTTTAAATGACAAAAATATAGAAATGGTGAATGGATCAGTAGTTTCCAACAGCTAAGAATAGGGGGAGGGAGGAGTGAATGTGGCTGTAAAAGGATCCTTGTTGTGGTGGAAATGTCCTGTATCTTGACTGTGTCAATGCCAGTATTTTGGTTGTGATATTGTACTATAGGTTTTGCAAGATGTTACCATTGGGGGAACTGGGTGAAGGATACTTGGGATTTCTCTGTATTATGTCTTACAGCATGCGTGTAAGTGTATAAATAACTCAAAATAAAAATAAAATTCCTGCTGGCCAACCAGAACATGTGTTCAGACCAGATATTGCCTGTTTACTGTTACTCTGTACCCCTTGATCTACATAACAAAGTACAGTGAGGGCAGAGAGAGGGGTGAAGAGAAATATTGGGTAAGCTGAAGAGGGAGAGAAGATTTCTGGACTGGTAGCTAGAATAGCCATCAGACGTGTGAAAGTAGATAGAAAAAGGATTTTCATTAGTGATACATTTTCCATGTGTTGGGAGACCCTTCTTATTTTCAAGAACTTCAGGGGAAGATGTAACCAATGTAGTTCTTTAATTGTGATGTTGCAATGAGACTGAGCCATGCAAGATCTAGCTTTATAAGGGTTACAAGTCAATGTTAGAAAATCTTGTGGTTACAGCTAATCCTGGGAAGAGCCTGAAGTATGAGTAAATAGATAGGAAAGTCAAGGAGAAATGACCAAATGTGCAGATACTGACAATAGTGGACAGTACTTGCCTTGCACACCCTTGCTATCTATCTTTTATGGCATGTAGTCATGGTTATTGGTGTCTTTTCCTAGTAAGGAGAAACTTAGTTCTAAGGAGGTCCTTCTTCCCCCTCCTTGTTTCCAATTTGTACCTAGAATTCTAAGGTAACAGTGCTTAGGACACACATGGAGACATTGTCTCCTGGGGCCAGTAAGGCTGGATGGAGGGATTTCATGAGATGCTGCAAAATCTGGGTGATGTCTCTGACCTAAGAGCACACTGCAGAAGGGGGATGGGGTGACCCCGTCTCCATCTGCTTATCATGGTCAATCTGGGTGTTCATGTGCCAATTAAGCCAGGGACTGCTGGTTCTGAGCAGAGGGTGAATGAGCTCAGGTGCATGGAATTGAGAGGTAATGGGAATGATTAATCAAATTTCTTCCAGTAAGGGTGCCATGTGCCAGACTCGTCCTGGATAACCCTCCTACATGTGAATCAGGGGCAGGCTCTGCCCTCAGGTATCTGTAATCTGAGTAGACATCTGTGCTTGGAGCGAACAGGGAGTGACTGGACGCCACTTTTGGCATGGTGTCTTTGCTTCATCAGGCTTCTCTGCCAAGGTTTGTTCACAATCTCCTCTGGCCATGCTCATTTAGTTATGGAAGACAGGATTAACATGAGTGTTGGGAAATGCAGTTAGTTGTTGGGGCACGATGGCCCCAGTAGTAAGCATCCTGAACAGTGGAAAGCCCCATGTAATAACTAAAAGAGCCCCAAGTGGTTTAAAACTAGTGTAGAGAAATACCTGGAAAATAAATCACTCTGTTGTTGGTGTATTTATTTATCTGATTTTGTCTATTTGTCATCTTTTATCTAATCTAATTTTAGCTAAACAGATAGGAATGATCTTAGTAGACCTGAGCATTGAACTTTTGGGATTCCTTGATAAGATCTCGACTGTAGGTGCAATAATCTCTTTGAGGGGACAACTGTTTATCTACAATATAAAATAAAATCCAGTAAGACATGAATTTAAATCTCTTCACTTTGAGGTCAGTAGTTTTTGAGTTCTATTCCTGACTCTGCTGCTAATGAATTAGTCACTCTTTGGAGTTAATTTTCCTCACCAGCAAAGTAGGAATCATAAAGTCTACCTGCCAGAGGCAGATAGGGTGGTGCACAGTAGGTGCTCAGCAAGTGTTAGTCCTCACCTTTACCCAACTTCCCACTTAGAAACAATTTTATATCTTGACCTTATAAAATTCTCTGATAAGGCGTTTCTCCCAGTGGGGGTACATTCTTTTCCAACCTAGGGTCATGCTTTGTTCTACATGGGAGCTGCATGGCTAAAAGCCATCTGACTTAATAGAGAGGCCCTGTGGTACAGAGGAAAGAAAAGTAGATTAGCAGTCAGGAGCACTGGGTCCTAGCACACATTGTGTATATCAGGAAGTGCTGTCTGTCTTAAACCAGACATTGACTTATTGGAAGAGGACAGGATCACCGGGAGCCTAGAGAAGCAGGCATTGAAAACAGGTAGGGACAAAGGGGGCTTTAGAGGTCTAGGAAGCAGGAATAACCTGACCTGGCCTCTGCTACTCTGAATATATTTGAGATTCATTTGCTCTAGACTCAGAGTTGGATAAAGAGCATCCAGTTTGTTGAGCCCATGTCACGCATCCATGCCTTGACTGTTTGAGCAGGGGACAAGGGAGATCATCCCCAATTCAGCTTCCATAGCTTTTCTATGGACAGTAGAGATTTCCTCCAAGAAGGAAAGGAGATGGACTGTTGGATAAACATCTCCCCCAAATGACAAATATCCACTATGCTCTGATACTAGTTAGCTATGTGACTATGGAAAGTCATTTCCTATTCCTGACTCTTAGCTTATTAATCTGTAACATGAAAGATCTGGACCATTCCACCAATTTTCAGCTTTTATTTCTTAAATAGTTAATCAATTTTATCAAATGCAATCTTACTTAGCTACCCAAGATGTAAGGCATGCAAAAGTAGACCTGTTCTGGTTGGGGGAGGGGATGTGGTTGAAAGGAGAGAACTTTGTTCAGCCTCCCCGTTTCCGTCCTCTCTCCCCCTCCCCCGCCACTGCCCTCCCAGGCCTTGGAGGCTCCTGGGGTACTTTAAGGATCCTCCAGGGTTCCACAGAGCACAGTTTGAAAACTACTGGATTCTGCAATTGCTCAGGTCTCTTTCAAATGTAACATTTGGTAACTCAATAACTCCAGGATTTAAAATGCTGCTGATTTTACCTGTATTTGTCAGTATATACCTGGAAAGGTAGGTTAAGGCTTTGGTTATCTTGGTTCAGCATTTTGCAAATTAGGCATTTTGATTAAACTTGATTTTCTTTCATTTTCAAAAAATTTAAACCAGGGAGATAAAGCATTGTGGAAGCCCCAACATTTTCTCTGTTGACTAGTCACTGTTTGTTAGCCAATGGTTGTCCCATATGCAAATTGACCAGAGGAATCGGCTAAAGAACTGAGGAGACATTTGGTTCAAGTCAAAGACTCCCCCCCTAAAAAACACCATACTTTACTTATACCTATAGTCTCACTCACACATAGAGAAAAGCAATGGGATGAAAGGAAAGAAAGCAAAGTGCTAATAGGGAATATTTTTGGATAATGGGTTTATGGGCAATTTTGTGGTTTTTTTTTTTTTTACTTCTCCGTATTTTCTGAACTTTAAGCAACACATGTGTATATAACTTTGCTGATCATAAAAAGTTATTAAAAATGAACACATTTTCATCCAAAAGTAATTGAGTTAGTTAAAAAGATTATTGTCAGCACAAAAATTGAAATTAATAGTGTTAAAAAATAGCATTTTATTGACTTCGAACTCAATGAGCCAGAACAGTTATAAATTTAAGAATCTACATTTCCTGAACTTATCAAGGAGGCCCTCTCTCCCCTTCATATGGTGAATGTGCGTTATTCTTCCCGGGACAGAAGACCAGTGATTGGAAAATATTCTGTGTATGAGGCGGCTGGTGGCCATTCTTTGGGTCATCCACATGGGAAAGGATTCACTCTTTTGGACACTAATGTCTGGCTCAGTGCAGATTGGTGACAGATTCAACTTAGACACCTAAAAGTCAATCTCCTTACTTCTTGGTACCGTATCGTAGACTGTCTTGTAAGACCTAGAAGGTAGGACACTCTTTATCCCTTCCTATTACAGCATTCTTGGCTTAATGAAACCCACAAGGAAGCATTTCATAAATGCTTTGAGATCCCAAGGTCAAGGATAAGCATTCAGGACTGTCTGTGACAATCATTAAACCACACCCTGACGTTTAACTCCTGTGAAAATCCAGAAGGGGGAAGAACAATTGAAGAAAACTCTGCATTTTATTCCTTTTTCTCTTCCATAAGGAACTCTAAGGTAATTAGGTTTAACTTCACCAGCAAAATAAAGAGAAAAAAAAAAGTCTCATTTTCGGTATCTGACTCTCTCCTTAAAGAGAGATGGGAGGATAATAAATGGACAGATAGATGGGGGCAGACAGAAATGGTTATAGTAGTCAGACAGATCTATATTCAGTTCATTATGTTTGATTTTCAGAGTTGAGTGTTTTGCCTTAAAATTGTCTTTTTCTTCCTCTTCCTCTCTTTGTTGTAATCTAAAAGGAGATAGAATTAAGGCAAAAAAAAAAAATCCCATCAATTTTAAAGTTTGCTTTCCAAAGTTGTTCCATGGTGTAAATCGTCATTACTTCAAACCCAGCACCAAGTAGTCACATGCAGCTGACTTCATTGTGGCCCCTGTGGTGAAGGTTCTTGTGGTTGTAGGTGGAGGGAAGCATAGGAAAGTGGGAGAGTAGAGCATCTCACCCAGGGAACTAGGAGTCACTTTATAGTGACATGGGCCTTAGTTTAATGTCAGATCCCATGTTTCTTCCTAGCATGACAATGCCTTACATTTTTTTACAGAACACGTTTGTGCTTGTCTTACGTAATTCTCTTTCCTTCAAGGTAGAAATGGTTATTCTCATGTTAAGGATGAACACACCAAAGTCTAGAATATAGAAGCAACCAAAATCACAAAGCTACCAGGTGGCAGAACCAGAACTTGAATCCTGGACTTTGGATTCTGAAGACACTGCTGTGTTTGCTACACCCCTTAGCCATGGACCAGATTATACCTTCTCTCGTTTTTGGGGCTCTCTGCCATGCTGACCCCCAGCTCTCAGTGCCAGTGCAGTGCTTTATGTATAATAAACGTCAATGCAGTGTCATTTTCTTCTCTCTCTCTCTCTTTTTTTTTTTTTTGCAGGGGAAGATTTGCCCTAAGCTAACATCTGTTGCCAATCTTCCTCCTTTTTTTTTCTTCATTCCCCCCAACCCCCAAAGCCCCAGTACATAGTTGTGTGTAGTTGTATCCTTTCTAACTTAATGCTGAGGGAAATTATCATTTACTTAAATTTGGAGAATGTCTTTCATCTTCATCAAAAAAGACATAACAAATTGTTTGATTCCATTTGGGTTAGCTCCTTGAACTCTTTTTTTTTTTTTTTGCAGAGGAAGATTCACCCTGAGGTAACATCTGTTGCCAATCTTCCTATTTTTGCTTGAGGAAGAGTCGTCCTGAGCCAAAATCCATGCCAGTCTTCCTCTATTTTGTACATGGGTCCCTGTCACAGCATGGCTGCCAATGAGTGGTATATGTCCATGCCTGGGAATGAAAGCTGGGCTGCTGAAGCAGAGTGCCCCAAACTTAACCACTAGGCCATGGGGCTTTTTCATGTGAACTCATGAAACTCCTTTTTAAGTTATGCTAGGAGTAAGGTTATGGGGGAGAAGATGATCTTGACTATCTTACAGGAAAAACATTCAGCTAGAAGACCCCATGTGACCTTGAAGTAACCTTAAGTAGATGACTTAGCCTCTGGAATCGCTTCTCCTGTCCATAAAGGGCTTGAGGATACCTGCCCTTCATTCCTCATAGGGTTGTTTGGCGTATCTCAAGTTGTGGAAGTGATTGCCCCACTGTAAACCTTCGGTTGCATGTACAGTGTGATTGCTTACCGGGACAGGGGCTTCTGGCTGAGATGTGGCCAAAGTGGCTTCTTTCCTGGGAATCAAGGCCATTAGTCTATGAACAAAAAGCTCCTGAGCAATTCTTTGGCAGACTAGTATCTCTTGCCATCTTCCATCCACATCCCTCCCCTTTCTCCCTACTCCCCCAGAACATCTCTGAACCAGTAAGGGCTCTCAAACAGTGATGTGGAGAGTGTCAGTGAGCTGCTGCCTATTTTCCTATTGTGTTAATGTTCATAATATAGTCTTATGTGTTTTGTTGTTGATATAAATTATTGTGCCTTTTGAGTAAAAAGCAGTCATGTCATGGATATCATAACCAGAACTGCGTTCTTAGGTCACTTGATAGTTACATGATTTGGGGGGAGTAGGTTTCTAGGACTTTTCTATCCTGTGTCTGCGCCATCCTCTCTCCTCTTCAAAACAGAGCTCACGCTAGTATCTTTCAAAGGAAAGTGCTACCAATATCTAATAATGCCTGATATGGGTCAGTCCAGGGCCAGACACTCTCAAATACGACCTCGTTGAATAATTGACCAGGTGGGGTAGATATTATAATTGTTACTTTATAAGTGAAGAAACTGAAGTTCTGGTTAAATACGTTGCCTGATATTACCTGGCTAGTAAGTGATTGAGCCAAGATTTGAACTTCAGATTTCTGACTCAAGTGTAGGGCTCTTTTTACTACAGTTAGGCTTATTGGGTGTACACTAGCCACAGTGAAACAGGGCCCTCAGTGCTGCTGTGAATCACTGCATTAGTCACAAGTGAGAAATCAGTTTGTAACCAACATTGCACCAACGATCCTGAAATTTGGGGGTAGGGAGAAGAGAGGAGGGAGACTTCTGATAACAGAATAGTAAATACAATCTATTAAAAATCACTTTAATAATCATAACATTTCTTTTTCTTAATATGAAAAGTAATTTGTGCTCATATAGAACAGGGGTTGCCACACTGAGACTTGTGGGCCAAATTTGGCCCACTGCCTGTTTGTATAAATAAAGTTTTATTGGAACACAGCCATGCCCATTTGTTTCCATCTTGTTTCTGGCTGGTTTTTTTATTTTAAATTGAGATGTAATTGACATTATATTGGTTTTCAGTTGAACAATGTACTCATTAGATATTTGTATATTGTGAAATGATCACCTCAATAAGTTCAGTTAACATCTGTCACCATAAATGGTTACAAACTTTTTTTCTTGTCATGAGGACTTTCAAGATCCACTCTGCTGCATTTGTTTCTAGCTGCTTTTGCTGTACAAGGGCAGAGTTGAGTAGTTTTGATAGAGACCACGTGGCCCACAAAGCCTAAAATACTTACTGGATGACCCTTTACAGAGTTTGCTGACTCGTGATATAGAACACTTAGAAAATGTAGAGGGGGCTGGCCAGGTGGTGTAGTGGTTAACTTCACACATTCCACTTCTGTAGCCCCTGTCTGCAGGTTCGGATCCGAGGCACGTGCCTAGCACCGCTCATCAAGCCACACTGTGACAGTATCCCACATAAAATAGAGAAAGACTGGCACAGATGTTAGCTCAGTGACAATTTCCTCAGCAAAAAGAGGAAGATTGGCAACAGATGTTAGCTCAGGGCCAGTCTTCCTCACACACACACACACACACACACGAAAATGTAGAGAAGGATAAAAGAAGTAAAAATTGTCCTTAGCCACTCAACCCAGAAATGATTTCTGCTGCATTTTGCTGTCTTTTTAATTTTTTTCTTCCCAGTTGTTAAATTTTTGGAAAATGTAAATTTAATGGTTGCAAATATTTTTTAGTATTAATTTACCATGGTTATTTAGTTAATCCTTTTTTCATAAACATTCAACTTATTTCTATTTTTTTCTATTATAAATAATGCTATGATTTACATCTGGCTACATAAATCTTTGTTTGGCCTCTTTTACATGAGTTCCTAGGAGTGAGATTATTGGGTTGAATGGTATAAAAATGTTTAAGGTTCTTGATACATATTAAATCACTTCCTACCACGGAAGTTATACCAATTCCACTGTTAATTCACCTGCAGAGCATGGGACCAATGCCAGTCTCAGTCAGCCTTCATCAGTATTAAGGAGTATTATTTCTTTGAAATTTTTATTATTAGTGACTTGAACATTTTCTCCTTTTTATTTATTTGTTCTATGAAATGTTTATGTCATAGACCTATTGTTTTTCTATTGAAGATTTAAGTTTTTCCCTTATTATTTTGATGGGCTTTTTAATGGATTAATACCATTATCACTTGGTATTATAAATACATACTTGTGGCAAACATGTTTTCAATTTTACTTCTTAATTTTGTGATGTTCTTGAGAGGCAGAAATATTTGTTTTTTATATATTAAAAACTATTGATTATTTTCCTTTTATGATTTCTCCAGTTGCTTTTTCTGTGTTCAGAAAGACTTTCTCCATTCAGAGATAAATATTCGTTTGCATTCTTATTTTTTAAATTTAATTTTAATCTTTATGAAATTTACTTTTGACATAGAGCACTAAACTGTATTGCTTCTTTTTATTTTTCAAATTGCCAACTTTCCCAACATGGTTTATTAAGTAATTCCTCTTATCCCTTACTGATTTGTGGATTCCTGTATTACATAACTTTTTGTACATATTAGGCTCTCTACTGTGCTTGGTAATCTTTCAGTGATGCTTGTACCAATCTTACACTATTTTAATTGTTATAGCTTTACAGTACAAAGACTAATGCCTGGTAGAGCAAATCCTCCTTTATTATTCTTGATTTTGATGCATACTGGTTAAAAAATGCAAGCGCTTATTGGGCTTTACCAATAAGCCTCTGGAGCAGGAGTTGTTAAACTCTGGCCCACAATCCTAATGTGGCCCACTACCTGTTTTTGTAAATAAAGTTTTATTGGAACGCAGACACACTATTTGTGTACATATTGTCTATTGCCTTCTTTGCACTACAGTGGCAGAGTTGAGTAGTTTTGACAGAGATTTTATGAACCACAAAGCCTAAAATATTTACTAACTGGTCCTTTGCAGAAAGTTTGTTGACCTTGGTTTAGAAGATTTGGGATAGGAATTTAAGTAGACAGGAAACCAGATGCCACAACGTTTAGATCCTACTTCTCAGCACTTAGCACAGATTCCATGCAGGACTCTGGCTCCGGCTTACTGTATTTCTGCCTTTATTTCCTTAGTAAGGAGGAGGTTAAGATAGAGCTAACACTCTCTTATCTGCAGCTGGTCTTCCCATTAGCTATACTGCTATTTCAACAGCAAGCGTTTCTTCCCAAATCTGACTTCTCTCTACAACCCTGAATGCTTCTTTTGGGGGAATATTAATATCCAGTTAACCTAAACAAAATAAACACTGCCACATAAATTGATTGCTTGAAAGAACACTTCATAGCCAGTGAAGTAAGTATTTTAGATAATCCACTGCTTTGATGATCTCATCGCTGTTCCTCTCCGTTTGCTCAGGCGAATAGAAGTTGGCTCTGTGTCCAGATTAGCTGGGGCTCAAGATAGGGGAGTCTGAGATGCTTTGATGGGAGGAGCAAGAGGTATGAGCTTGTGAAAGGCAACAAGGGTCACTTAGAAGGTTAATTCTTCAAGTGTGTGGCCACAGCTAAAAGATCCTGCATGACCCTTCTCTGTGGCAAGTGTGGGCCATGTGCACATGGAGTGCTTGAGTGATACTAAAGAGGGACTTCCGTGGATTTTTAAAAATTGAATAGCGGTATCTCCACAAGGATAGACTATACCCCACAGAGAATACACAAGCCTCTGTTTGGTTCTTTATTCTTATGACAGTTTTGAAACTCTGGCTTGTCTCAGTGGGAAGTGCTAGCCTTCTCTGCGTGGTCCGGAATGGGCCTTTATGCACTCAGCAGCGTGCTATGAAAGATTGTTGTAACTGGTCAGAGTTCCATGAGAGGTTGACAGGAACGCCTAAAAAGTTGTGTGTGTGTGTGTGCGTCCACACACACACACACACACACACAGAAGAAGAGAAAAAAATAGAAAAGAAAAGAAAAAGGAAGTTTTTTAAAGGTCACATGTATTTTACGGTACAGTCTCAAAATGATGTAAAGAAAAAAATGTATTGGTGGAGGTTCCTGCAGAAATAACTATTTTCACTAGAATTAAGGACTAAAAAACTTTATTATTTTTCACCTTCTTAGACTAGAAGGATGGAGTGTGGTTTCTTCAGCCTCAAGACATTTTCTTCCTTCCAAACTGTGCGAGGCCTGATTAAGTGGGGATTTGACCACTCCTCTGCTGAAGGGCAGAAATTGAGGAGATGGGGAAGCCCAGAGGAAGGAAAGCGTGAATGCAAACCAAGGGGAAAAGAGAGATCAAGGAGAATGAAAATGTTGCAGAGACCCACTAATGAGAAATGTGGTTTGATGATAATCTGTCAAGAGAACTTTGGTCTAAGAAAGAGTCACTGGCTGAAAAATATGTCAAGATGTGCAACAGAGACTGGGCGTGGTTTACCTCCCCAGGGCTCCACTGTGGGGGTGTGAACAAATGAGACATTTGGCATTGTTGACTATCTGGGCTCAACTCTGCCATCAACTGTTAGTGCAATGCCTGCACACACCTCAGAGATCATAAACCCTAAGAGTTGATAAGAGCTCGTAGATACTAACCTTCTGCCCAGTGTAGAAATTCCATTCTGTGATATTTCTGACAGAATGGAATTATTGAATTCTTAGACCGTGAAAGAAGTTAAACCCTAAAATAGTGGCTAAGACTGTGGGCTTTAGGGTCAGAGGGTCTAGATTCGAATCTGTGCTGCCCCATGTCCTGGCTATGTCCTTGGGAAGGTTAGTTCAATCCTCTAAGCCCAAATGGGCCTATAAAATGATGACAACAGCAACTACCAGTTTGGAAAGTGGTGAGGATTATGAGATGATATAAATCCCTTAACATGGTACTCCACACATGATAAGTGCTCAGTAAATGTTATCTATTATTAATTTATTATTATTATCAGCCTATTTTGTATTATTTTGGATTATCTATTATTATCTCTTATAGTCTCTTCATTTTGCAAACAAGCATCAATCTGAGAAAGTACTCATCTCCCTTAGCAGATTGCAACAAGAAAACCTTGAATCTAGAGAAGTCCAATAAAAGTGTTAATGCCGGTACTTCTTTGAAGTCAGTTTGGGTGTATTTTGGATACTATCTCCTGTTTCAGACCAAAAGTACATCACATAGGATAAAAGAATAATATTTTGCTAGATATAGTACCCCAGGCTTTGAACTAAAAAAGAGGGGATGAGTTAGATGAGTGAGTTAGATGAGAGAAAGTTCTGGTTCCCAGAGCCCTAGATTTTTCACTAATCTGCTGGAAAAGAGGAGACCATTCCTTGGTAATTACGCCTTTTAAATAGGGGCATGCTCATTTTACAACCAGAGAGTTACAGGGAAAAGGCCCAACCAGTGAAATAATCAGAGAATATATGTGAACTTTGTTTTCCACTTCTTTAAAATTAAACTTTTACTTTTGAGGTAATTGTATATCCACACACTTGTAACAAATATTACAGAGAGATCCTGAGTACCCTTTACAAAGCTTCATCCTATGGTAACATCTTGCAAAACTGTTGTACAATATCACAACCAGGATACTGACTTTGATAGAATCAAAATACAGAATATTTCCATCACATCAAGGATTTTTCAAGTTACTCTTTCATAGCCAAACCCACTTCCCTCATCCCTCACCTCCCCCTAAACCCTGGCAACTAATCTCTAATGGAGAACTAATCTATTCTCCATTTGAATAATTTTGTCATTTCAAGAATGTTGTATAAATGGAATAATGTATTATGCAATCTTTGGGATTTGTTTTGTTCATTCAGCCGGGCTGGTGGCGTAGTGGTTAAGTTCACACATTCCGCTTTGGTGGCCTGGGGTTCATGGGTTCAGATCGCGGATGCAGACCTAGCACTGCTCATCAAGCCACACTATGGCAATGTCCCACATAAAATAGAGGAAGACTGGCACAGATGTTAGCTCAGCAACAATCTTTCTCATAAACAAAAAAAAAAAAGGGAAAAAAAGATATATGAGCTTTATTCATTCAGCAAAATACATGCCACAGTTTGTTTAACCATTCCCCTATTGAAGGATATCCGGATTGTTTCTAGATCTGGCTATTATGAAAAAAGCTGCTATAAATATTTGTGTACAAACTTTCGTGTGAACATACATTCTCATTTTGTTGAAATAATACTCAGTTGTGCAATTACTAAGTAGTTTGCATGTTTAGGTTTTTATGAAACAGCCAAAGTGTTTACCAGAGTGCCTGTATGATTTCATATCCCCACTAGCAATGTATGTATGATCCACTTTCTCCACATCCTTTCCAGCATGACGTTGTCACTATTTTTTATTTTAGCCACTCTGACAGGTGTGTACCGATATCTCATTGTGCTTTTAATTTGCATTTCCCTAATCACTGATGATGCTGAGCATCTTTTCATATGCTTATTTGTCATCTGTATATCTTTTTCAATGAAATATCTCTTCAGGTCTTTTGCCCAATTTTGTAAATGGATTTTCTTTTTTCATGTTGTTTTGAGATTTCTTTACATATTCTAGATACTAGTCCTTTGTTGGATACTTAGTTTGTAAATATTTTCTCTCGCTCTGTATCTTGTCTTTTCATCCTCTTTAACTGGTCCTTCACAGAGCAAGAGTTTATAATTTTGATGAAAACCAGTTTATCAAGTTTTCTTTTATGAATTGTACTTTTGGTGTCAAGTCTAAGAACTCTTTGCAGAGCCCTATATCCTGAATATTTTCTCCAAAAATTTTGTACTTTTACATTTTACTTTTAGGTTTGTGATCCATTCTGAGATAATTTTTCTATAAAGTATGAGACTTAAGTTGAGGTTCAGTTTTTGCCTGAACATAGGGATGTACAATTGTTCCAGCACCATTTGTTGAAAAGGCTGTTTTTCCTCCATTGAATTGCTTTTGCACTTTTGTCAAAAATCAGTTGAGCATATTTGTGTAGGTCTATTTATAGGTTCTCTATTCTGTTCCATTGGTCTATGTTTATCGCTCCAGCAATATACCATACAGTCTTGATTATTGTAGCTATATAATTTTTGCAATTGGGTAGACTGATTTCACCCACTTCATTCTTCTTTTTCAATATTCTTTTAGCTATTCTAGTTCCTTTTCCTTTCTGAATAAATTTTAAAATAATCTTGCTTATATCTACAAAAAAATTCTTGCTGGGATTTTGACAGAAGTCATATCAATTTGGGAGAATTGAAATCTTTACTATGTTAGGTTTTCCAATCCATGAACATAATATGTCTTTTAATTCATAAAGAACTTCGATTTTTTATCAGCATTGTGTAGTTTTCAGCATACAAGTGTTGTTATATTTTTATCTAAGTATTTAATTTTTTGAGCAATTATAAATTGTATTATCTTTTTAATTTTCATGTCCACATGTTCATTGTTAGTATATAGAAATAGAATAGATTTTTATATATCTATCTTGTGTTCTGTGACCTTGCTGAATTCACATATTGGTTCTAGATTTGTGTGTGTGAGTTTATGTGTATTGGTTCTAGATTTGTGTGTGTGAGTGTGTGTGTGTATGTCTGTGTGTGTGTGTGTAGATTCCTTGAGATTGTCTTCACAGAAAATCATGTCATGTGCAAATAGGGACAATTTTATTTCTTCCTTCAATTCTGTGTGTATTTTATTTTATTTTCTTGCCTTATTTCACTGACAAGAATTTCAAAAACCATGTTGAATAAGAATGGTGACACATCCTGCCTTGTTCCTGATCTTAAGGAAAAGCATTGTCATCCACCATTGTTACCTATAGGTTTTTCGTAGATGTTCTCTATCAAGATAAGGAAGTTTCCCTCTCTTCTAATTTTTCTGAGAGTTATTGTTGTTGTTTTTAATCATGAGTGAGTGTTAAATTTTGTCAAATGCTTTTTCTGCATCAGTTGATAGGATCGTGTGATTTTTCTTTGTTCACTTGGGAACATGGTGGATTACACTGATACACTTTTGAATATTGAACCAAACTTGTATGCTTTAAATAAAGTCCAGTTGCTCATGGTATATAGTTCTTTGTATATATTGGTAAATTCTATCTGCTAATATTTTGTTAAGGATGTTTGTATTCATGAAGGATATTGACCTATAGTTTTCATTTTTTTTGTAGTGTCTTTGTCTCATTTTGGTATCATGCTAGCTTCATAAAATGAATTTGATTGTCCCCTCCTCCTCTGTTTCAGAAAGTGTTAATTCTTTAAATTTTTGGCAGAATTCTCTGGTGTAGCCATCTGGGCCTGGAGATTTCATTTTGGGGAGTATTTTAATTATTGACTCAATTTCCTTAATAAGTTTATTAAGTCACTTAATAAATATGAAATTATTAATAGAAACAGGCGTATGAAAAGATGTTCAACATCATTAGCTATAAGAGAAATGTTAATCAAAAGTACAATGAGGTATCACATCACTCTGGTCAGAATGGCTATAATTAGCAAGACAGGAAACAACAAATGTTGGAGAGGATGTAGAGAGAAGGGAACCCTTGTTCACTGCTGGTAGGAGTGCAAACTGGTGCAGCCACTACGGAAAGCAGTATGGAGTAACTTCAGAAAATTAAGGATAGATCTACCGTATGATCCACCTATCCCACTGCTGGGTATTTATCCAAAGAACTTGAAAACACAAAGGCATAAAGATACTTGCACCCCTATGTTCATTGCGGCATTATACACGATAGCCAAGACATGGAAGCAACCTAGGTGCCCATCAAGAGACAAATGGATAAAGAAGATGTGGTATTTATACATGATAGACTGCTACTCAGCCATAAGAAATGATGAAATCCTGCCATTTGTGACAACATGGCTGGACCTTGAGGGTCTTATGCTGAATGAAATAAGTCAGAGGGAGAAAGTCAAATTCCATATGATCTCACTCATAAGTAGAAGATAAAAACAAACAAACACATAGCATTGCAGATTGGATTGGTGGTTACCATAGGGGAATGGGGGTGGGGGGAGGGCGAAAGGGGTGATTAGGCTCACATGTGAGGGGATGGTCTATAATTAGTTTTTGGGTGGTGAACATGATGTAATCTACACAGAATTTGAAATATATTATGATGTACATCCGACAAAAAATAATAAAAATAAAATGTAAATATATTTAAATATGAAATATTATTAAATATGAAATAAATAAATATGAAATTATTGATTTCATACTGGGTGATTGGTGGTAGCTAGTGTTTTTTGAGGAATTGGTCCATTTCATTTAAGTTGCAAAATTTATGCATGTAGAATTGTTTGTAGTATTCCTTTATTATTCTTTTGATGTTTGCAGGGTCTATAGTGATATCTTGTGTTTCATTCCTGATATTGAAAGTTTGTGTCTTCTCTCTTTTTCTCTATCAGTCTTGGCAGGAAGTTTTCCCAATTTTATTAATCTTTTCAACGAACTATCTCTGTTTCATTAATTTTCTACACTGTTTTTGTGTTTCCATTTTCATTAGTTGTTAGTCTTGTCTTTATTCTTCTTTCCTCTCCTTGCTTTGGATTTATTTTGCTCTTTTTGTAGTTTCTTGAGATATGAGCTTCAGTGACTGATCTGAGAGTTTTCCTCTTTTCTAATATATGAAGTTAGTGCTGTAGATTGCCCTCTCAGCACTGCTTTAGCTCTGTCCTCAAAATTTTGATATGTGGTAGGGATTTTCCTTCAGTTTAACATACTTATTTGATTTTCTTCAGACTTTTTGATTTATGTGTTATTTAGAAGTGTCCTGTTTAGTTTACAACTTGAGAATTTCCTGTTATTTTTCTCTTCTTTCTTTCTTTCTAATTTTATTCCATTTTGGTTGGCAAATGTGCTCTGTATGACTTCAATTCTTTGAATTTTCTCGAGGTTTGTTTTATGGCCCAGCATGTGGGCTGTTTTGAATGTGGGCTTCCCATGGATACTTGAAAGTAAGGGGTATCCTTCTGCTGTTGGGTGGAGTGTTCTATAAAAGTCAATTAGATACTATTGGTTGATGCTGTTGTTGAGTTCTTCTGTATCCTTATGATTTTCTATTTACTTGTTCTATCAGTCATTGAGAGAGGGGTGTATAGTTTCCAACTATAATTGGATTGGTCTAGTTCTCCTTTCAGTTTTAACAGTTTTTGCTTCACATATTTTGCAGCTCTGTTGTTTGATGCATTCACACTTAGGATTATGTCTTCTTGGTGGATTGATCCTTTTTTCATTATATATTAATCCTCTGTGTATATGGTAATATTTTTGCTCTGAAGTGTAATTTATTTGATATTAATAAAGCCACTCCTAGTTTCCTTTGATTAATGTTTGCATGATGTATGTTTTCCCATCGTTTTACTTTCTTTCTGTCTATATCATTGTATTGGAAGTGAGTTTCTTATAGACAGCATTTAGTTGGGTCATGTTTTTAATCCATCCTGCCATTCTCTTTTAGTTCATATATTTAGATCTTTTACATTTAATGCCATTATTTATAGGTTAGGGCTTAAGTTTACCATTTTATTGTTTTTTTTTCTGTTTCTTCCTCTCCTTTTTCATTTCTCTTTTTCCTGCCTTTCTGTTGGTTGATTGAACAATTTTTAGATGTAGTATTTTGGTTTATCTGTAGTGTTTTGAGTATATTTCTTTCTGTAGCTTTTCCAGTGATTGCCCTATGTATCACACACACACATAGAAAAAATCATAGTCTACTTGTGTCATCATTTTAACAGTTCATGTGAAATGTAGAAACCTCATGTAAACCTTGCTTTATGTCACTTTCCCCTCTCTCATTTATAATATAACATTAAATATTTTGTCTACATGCATTTAGAACCACATCAGACAGTGTTATAGTTTTTTACTTCAATTGTCAGGCATAATTTGGAAGAATCAAGAGAAGAAAAAAAGTCTATTTATTCATATTTTTGCCTACTGTATTGTTCCTTCCTTTCTGATGTTTTAAGATTCTTTCTTTTATCATTTCCTCTGTTTAGAAAACTTCCATTAGCGTTTATTTTAAGGTAGGTGAGCTGGCAACCAATTCTTTCATCTTTTTTCATCTGAAAATGTCTTGATTTTCTCTAATTTCTGAAGGACATTTTCACTAAAGATTCCAGGTGGACAGTTGTTTTCTTTCAGCATTTAAAAAATGTTGTGCTACTTCCTTCTGGCTTCTATGATTTCTGATGAGAAATCCACTGTCATTTAAATTATTTTTCCATCATTGGAAAGGTGCTATTTTTATCTGGCTGCTTTCAAGAATTTTTGTCTTTAATTTTAGAAGTTTGACTTTGATGTGTTGTCTTAGTCAGCTTGGGCTGCCCTAACAAAATATCATAGACTAAGTGGCATAAACAGCAGAAAATTAATTTTCTCACAGTTGTGGAGACTGGAAACCTTAGATCAAGGTGCCACATGACTGGGTTCTAGTGAAGACCTTCTTCCTGGCTTGCAGGTGACCACCTTCTTGCTATGTCCTCACATGGCAGAGACAGAGAGAGACCTTTCTCTCTCCCTCTTCTTTTAAGGCCACAAATCCTATTAGATTAGGACCCCGCCTGCATGACCTCACTTAACCTTAATTACCTACTAAAGCACTATCTCCAAATACAGTCACATTGGGGGTTAGGGCTTCAACACAGGAATTTTGAGGGACAAAATTTAGTCTATCACATATGTCACAGTGTGGATATTTTTGGATTTGATCTGCTTGTGGTTCACTCATTTTCTTGAATCTGTAGGTTGATGTCTCTTACCAAATTTGGGAATTTTTAAGTCATTACTTCCTTGATTTCTTTTTCAGCCATGCCTCCTTTCTCCTCTCCTTCTGGGACTTCAGTAAGATAAGTGTCACATCTTTTGTTATAGTCCACAGGTCCTTGTGGCTCTTTTCATTTTTTTCTGTCTCTTTCTCTCTGTTGTTCAGATTAGGTAATTTCTATTATTCTGTCTTCCACTTCACTGATTTTTTCCGTCTGTGTCCTCCATTCTGCTGTTGTGCCCAGCCACTGAGCTTTTTATTTTGACTATTGTGTTTTTCAGTTCTAAATTGTCCATTTTGTTCTTATTTATACTGTCTCTTTATTTGCTGATATTTTTATCTCTTTGCTGAAACTCTATTTTTCATTTGTTTCAAGTGTGTTCATAAGTGCTGATTGAAGCACTTTTATGATGGTCGTTTTAAAATCTTTGTCAGATAATTCTAACATCTGTCACCTCACTGTTGGCATCTGTTGATGTCTGTTTTCATTCTGTCTGAGACTGTCTTGCCTCTTCCTGTGACTTGTGATCTTCAGTTGAAATCTGAACATTTTGGTTAGTATGTTGTAAGACTCTGGATCTTATCTAAGCTTTCTATTTTACCTGGCTTTGTCTGACAGTGCTTCATCAGGGAAAGGTTGGGGAGCCACATCCCTACTTCCCAGTCTAGGTAGAAATCTAGGTTTCCACTCACCACTGATGCCTGAGGATGAGGTGTGTTCCTCCTGGGAAGGGTTTGGGACCTGGCTCCCAACTAGGCCTCCACTGATACCTCCCTCTCTGGAAGTGATAGGGATGCCTTGTTACTGCTCCCCATGTGGCCTTCACTGATACTGTGATGGTAAAAGGCTTCCTCTGATGCAAATTGAAGGGGGATGGAGAATTATGCCTTGCTACTGCCGGGTGGGAGTAAAACAAAATCCAGGCTCCTCATGTGGTCTCAGTTGACACCATTGCAAATAGAGGGTTTTGTTATTGCATGGCAGAGATGAAAGTCCTGGCTCCCACTTGGCCCTCTCTGACATCAAACAAATGGGCAAGTTGGGATAGCTCATTATAGCCTGGCAAAGGTGAAGGTTTAGGTTTCCCACCTGGTCTTTGCTGGGCTGGGCAGAGGTGGGTCCACAGTTTTTTCCTGTGGTGTTTGGCTGGAGTACAGCAATTACTTTATAGAATCTTTCTGCCTTCCTAGACCTTTCTTGGTTCTTTGGCTTGATGGGGCTTTTTCATTTGCACCCTGTGGTGTTTCCATGTCCAGTTTCTTCAGTATCTAGTCTGAGATATGTGAGATGAGAAGAAAACTCAGGGAACTCACTGATAATGTCATTCTTTAGGTCATAACATCCCCAGTCAGTCTACTTCCTCTCCACCTTTCAGAGTCTTTTTATGTTTGTCTTACATATAACGCCTAGGATTTTTAGTTGTACTTAATAAAAGGAATAGGAATATATATGTCTACTCTATCTTCCCTGAAACAGAAGTCTGTGCATTTGTTTTGAAAACACCAAAGCACCTAATAAATGTATGGTAACTGATGGATCATTTGATGGTTAATTATAGGTTGACTTTAGGGACTCAGAATAAGTTTCTCAGGGAGCTATCCAAGGTGCTGGGCTCTTAAAGTTCTCTGGCTCAGCAAATGAGAATTTTCCATCTCTCTTACCGCTTCTAATGGCCTTGAACCTTTTTTCTCTTCTCACTTATTTTGGTACCAGCCTCCCAGCCTCCAACTACTCTGCCCTACCACATCACACTCAACTTTTCATTGATGCACTATCATGGTCTTCAATTGCTTTTGTCAATGTTACCTCTAGCCATTGAACTGCACTGTTTGTGGAACAGTAGGACAAGTCCTATGGAAAAATGCAAAGCAGAAGAGAGGCCCTTCCTTCAAGATGCTAATAGTTTCAGAGGGAAACTAGAATTGATTATAACTAGGGGATATTTTCTGGGACATTTCATCTCTACTGCATTCATTGTTATTTACTTTTAAGGTATAAAGAATAAAAGATAAAATAAATAATTGGCTATTTTGAGTTTCGTTCTTTTCTTTTTACCTCAATTTTGAATATTTGCAGAGAAATAACTGCAAAGCATTTTCCTGTATTCTACAGGAATATTGAAAGGGGATGGTGCAGCCATGGCAGAAAAAGACATTTTTCTCCTTTAAGAGAAAATTCTCTCAGAAATAGAAAAAATATAGCTGTCTCCTATTATAAGTTGACCTTGGAGCCGAGAAGTAGTAGTTATTCCCTCCATCCATTCCATTTCTAATGCAATAGGTAAAAGGTAGAAAGATTAAGTCTGAAAATTTCAGTGACCTCTAAAGAAAGTTTGAGCTGTCTTATTTTATCTGATGGTATTTTTACTGGTTGTGTTTTTAGGACTTAACATCCCCTCCCCCCCTATAGGCAACAGTTTTCTCTTCTTGAGCTTTATGAGAATCTTTCATAGAAATTTCACCTAGCTGTCAGTCTTTAACTCTGAAGTATTTAGTTTGTTTCATGGGATTACAGACATTGGAAAAGGCACTACAAAAATACATGGACCTAAGAATTCTTAAAGGGCTTGGATTCCAGTGGCTGGTGAAAGGTCTTGAAAGCATTCCACCTCCTCATTCCTTCGACTGTAACCTCAAGATTCCCTAAATTGTGGATTTAGTGTGTAAATGTTGGTCTCTGTCTTCAAAGTGGAGATACTGTCTCCACTGTACCCTCTCTCAAATTTTTGTGATGAAATGCAGACATTATATCCATTTGCTAGCACAAATAACTGGTGTCTACCAATGGACTACTTTCTTACTTAGATGAAGCCAACCGGCCCACATGAAGATTAAATCTATAGTCACACTTAACTTCTTGAACTAACCATCTGAACTAACTAGCACAGTCCAAAAAGTAATACCTGACAGAGGAACATATTCGTTAGTTTATAAGTAATTAGTTTTGGTAATTTTTATTGCCTTGACCAGATCAAACTAGTAAGTTGCAGAGCCTGGATTTGATCCTAGGTTTGCTGGATTCCAAAGCCACACAACTTTAAAGAGTGAGTTGTTGTACTCTTTGCACTGAAAACTCTTGGTACTTCAGTCTCAGTGAACTCTTCTGAACAGTGAGGTTTCTTATACATTGTACATTGTGTGCCGTGAGCCACTGATCTGCTTAAGGTCTGTGCATGTTCTTCTGAATATTTATGAGATGGGGGAAGTGGTGCTTTCTGTCTGCCCTGAGGATATTATGAGTATTAATAAGCTAACATCTATGTAGAAAAAGTCTACAAGCATACCTTTATTATTTGATAACAAGAAAAGTCTGAATTATTGAAAAGTCAGAATAAGTGATTACTTAGAATTTTAAAAACTCACATTCAAGAACATTCAGTAATGAGAACAATGATTTATTAAGTGGATTTATGAGTATTTTTATTAAATATATAATAATTCCTAGGAAATTTATATTTATATGAATTATAAGCGAGTAGGTGCTGTGCAAGTGCATACAAGCAATTTGTTTTCTGAGAAACTTAGACATTCTTTCTGAGATCTTGAATATATGATGACATTTCTTAACAAACCCTTTTATACAGCAAAAGAGTAACCTGAAGGTGAGTTACACATAAATGGTCACAGATTTCAAATATGAATGATATAAATGATTTAGGGTTTACTCTGAGTGCCAAATCAATGTGGTAGAACAGAGCAGTTAAAGTCACTTGTTCCAAGCTATATGGGTCTGGATTCCAATCCTGAAACCACCCTTAATCATGTGACTGTGGGCAGGTTACTAGGCATCTCCAACACCAGGTATCCTCATTTCTAAAATAAGGAGGAGAATCACACATATCTAACTGCTTTTATTATTATTATTATTATTGTTAACGCTATTATTAAGAAGTAATAAAAAATGATGCTCCTTCCTTACGAGAGGTTTGAGTAATAACTGAGTCTATATTTGTTAGAATCACAGAATGACAAATCCATAGATAGCATCCTACCCTCTAATTTTTGCTTCTTGTCTAAGGTAGGAACAAAGAAATGACAGATTCAATCCAAAATATCCTTGGGTGGTGCAGGTAGCGCTGGGATTAGGTTAGAGACTTAGGACTGCTATGCTAGAGGTCTGAAACAAGGGGATTTCAAGACCCTTGCATTTATTTTCAGAGTATTCCAAATGTTTGCTGCCTTCAAGCTCGGAACCAGCCAATAGGGAGAAGGGGCCCCAGGGAACTGTTTACTGTAGAAAGAATGCTGGATTTTGCCTTGACTTCTTTTCTCCTTACTGCAATAGCAGCTCAGCTTCATAATGTTCTCTCTAGTCATGTATTCTGATCAAAGCAGTTATTTAAAGGCTGTAGCTAATAGGAGAGTAGATACCCCTGGTATTTCCCAGAACAGAGCCCTCATTCTGGGATTCTTGGGTCCATGTGACTTCCTGAGCCCGTGATTCACGCTGAGCAAGGGGATAGGTTTGGCATGACACAATCTGCAGATTCAAGTAAATCCCCTGGGAGAGGAGGAGGCTGCTGAGAGTCCCCTTTGCTGGCTGGAGCTCCCAATGTATGCACAAAACACCCCGTCCCAGGCCCCAGATGTGTGCAGGTTTCTAATTGCCAGTGCTGCACTAAGATTTGAAGGGTGAGAGAGTTGCAAAATCACGAACACCGAGGGCGGTGTTAGGAAGGCAGCTTCCTGCACACTGTTGTAGGTGTTAGGGAGATTATCAATGCTCTGGGAGAGACACGGGACTGGAGGGCTTAGGGAATGTGGTGGTCCCTCTCTTCGCTGTTTCTGCACCTGAGGTTGTGCTTTCCCAGAGATGTGCACCCTGCACTTCCATTTCTGCAGTGAAATTAACTCGAGCTTGGCAGGTAAGTCTTTCAGGTCACCTTTAAAAAAAAAGGTATGTGAGCTGTGGTGGGGGTGGGCTGGACCCCATTCTCTTACATTGGACATATTTTATTGGTGCAAAAGTGGTATTTGGAAGCTTAAATGTGGGCAGAGGTTTGAAGCAGCCAGATGAACTACGTGGCTGTCGGGGGAGAGGTAGGGGCATAAACAAAAGGAAGGGAAGGGTCTCAGGCATCTTCTCCCTAATAAATCTCCCATTTTGCTTGGAAATTTTGCCTCTAGCCTGGTGCCTAGCTCCAAACAGGGTCTTTGGCATGAGTTATGGCTGTGATCTTCCCTATTTTCCTTTTTTTTTTTTGCTTTTTTAGTTACCACTGCATGGGAGCAGGCAGACAGAAGCAGAGTTGCACATTGTCAATACAGGCTGTAGAAGTCAATAAGCAGCCAGACAGGGAGTGAAATTGGAGGAGGCAGCTATAGATTTCTTAGGTTATTTCTTGTGAGTTTTTCAGAACTTGTGTGATTCAGGCTTGTCAGATACTATTTTGAGCTGGGCTGAGACAAACACATTCCCCTGGTGCACCAGATGTTGTCTGCAGCCTTCCAATTTCCAGAGGCATCTGAGTTGGCTTTCTTGGGGGCAAAGGAATGTCCAGGCAAGGGATAGGAGTGAGGGAATCGGCAATTACAATGGGGAAGGTAAATGGTCTGCTGCTCTGGAGTTTGGTAGAAATCGTAATATAACCCTGGAGATAATTATTAGGATGGTAGTGATCGGCTCGAGGGAACAAGGTACTGTGCCTCATTCATTTCAGTGCGTGGATCGGAGTGGACACTCAATTAATGCATGTTGATTGAATATTAGTACCAAAATGTGTACTTTTTGGGTGAGCTCAGATTGATATGTTGGGTTGCACTTAGAATGCCAAGATGGAGTACTAAGAGAGGCTAATGCTGATTGATGAGTAAATTATGATAAGATGAGTTGTGTTGAATAGTAGAATAATATCCTTGAGTTGAATCATTGGATGAGGGCACAGAAACACAGGGCCTGCCTATCTATCTGTCTGTCTGTCTGTCTATTCCTCTCTCATTTGTTAACCACCTGGTTCCAGAAGAATTTCAGGCAGCTTATAAGACAGACTTAATGCAAATTAGTATCATTAGAGATAAAAATGACAAAAAATAATCCTTCATCCAAAGGTCGACCTTCTGTGGTTCTGCAATGACGTGGCCTACAGATAACTGAAATGTAAAAGTACCTGTAATTTTTAATTTAAGCATTTACTTCAATTTCCTCTTCCACCAACTTCATACCTGATACTGCAAACAAGGAAGGAAGTAGATGGCTATTCTAAGCCCGCTCTCTTGGAGTCCCATAAGGTGAAACTAGCAAAGGACAGGTAAGGGCTGCACAGGTGATCAAGTGATACCTAGAGGGCTAGTTAACCGTTTTGCCCTGGGGAGGTGAAAAAGCAGCGAACTGGGTGGTCCTTCTTCATTCTTTAGGCTGGCTGCTCTTTTATAGCTCAGGGTGCTTTGCTTACTTTTTCTCCCCCTATCTGAAACTGAAACAGGGAAAGTATGGTTTCCCTCCCCATCCTGCTTAATAAAATATTCTATTATTTTCTCGACTACTAAAATATTCTATTATTGCTGATCACTTCCTCCTCTGCTCAGTGTGTTTGTCACTGGCCACAGTTTACATAAACATGACACAGGTTGCCTGGAGCTTGAATTGCCTTTAGAGCGGGTGCTGGGGATGAGGAAGGGGATTCCGGGCATGCTGATGAATTCCTGCAATGGCCAGGGCTGGGAGCCAAGTGGATTTTGGACAGATGCTTTACGTGCTGAGTCAACTTGGCTCAGCTAATATTCCTGGGTTCTAACCTGGAGCTGGGGGAGGGACACATTCATTCACTAGGCCTGACTTAATGTCTGTGATGGGTGGGGCATAGAGGTCTTGGCATACTTGGGAGTCCACTGCAGAGGTCCCTCTCCCCCAAAAGGTCCTCTCTGCTGCCCACATAGCAAGTGCTGCTCCACTGTCTCCTTTATTTCTCTTGGGAGGGAAGAGCTTTATCCCATTTCACAAATGAGGAAACTGAGACTCAGGTTTTAAGCAGCTTGCTTAAAATTGCACAGCTAATGAGTAGATAAATCATGATTGAAATTCTGTTTACTTCAAAGTATGGTCTTATTCCAACAAGACTAAACATTGTATGGAAAGACATGTTCAGAAAAGACTCTTTTATAAGACATCTTAAGGGTGGGAAAATTTGGGTAGGGAAGGCCCATGAGGGAGTAGAAATTAAGGTGGGCCTTGAAGGATAAGCAGATGACAAAGAAACCCAACTCAAACTGGCTTTAACAATCAGGGTGGTTTATTGGTTCATGTAATTGAGAAGATCAGATAATGTCACCGAGGTCTGGGTTTTTCTCAGTCTGTCTGTTCATGTCACCTGCTGTGTTGGCTCTGTCCTCATGATCTGCCCATTGCCCTCTGGACTCTCCCACCCAGCAGCTGCAGGCCCTCCTTTCCTGGCAGTGGCATGACTGCAGGAGTTTCAGGTGCTCACAGAGTCCCTGAGCTCACTCATTCTCATTGGACCCAACTGTGGCTGGAAGAAGACAGGAGATCACAGGCCATTCCATACCCTCCCCCAGAGAGCATGGGTGACACTAGCAGAAAGCCAAATTCTGCAGAGAAAAATCACGGGGGGAGAAGGGGGAATGGATGCTTGGCAGCCCACTAGCATCTCCTAGCAGAGGATTTAGGGAGGCAAGGGGAGCAGAAATACTCACAGCATGAGCAGTGGTGGCAACTCGGGGGTGACTGGGTCTGGGTCAGGAATCAAGATGCCAGCCCTGCAACTCTGCTTTTGCCAGCTTTTACCACTTCTTACCAGTGCCTTCTGATCCCTGGGACGTTGCTGCTGCAGCTTAATAGCTCTCTCCTGGACTCCAGTGAGGAGTCTTAGAATAATGAGGAAGAAATGAGTACTCCCAGTAGGATGGGGTCGTATCAGTGGAAATGGGTGGTGGTCCTTCCCCTGGTTTCTCCCAAGATTCCCCATGTCTGCTCTGAGGCTGCAAAAACCCTGCACCCTCATGACCCTTGATATTGGCTTTGGCTACCCCTCCAGTGTAAGTGGGGTCTTAAAGGTCACCAGCTGCTCAGGGATAAAGCAGGGTGCAAGGAGGTAGAGAGAGGGTCACAGGGATTGGAAGCCCGTTGAATGATCCTAGGAGGATACAACATTTGTTGTTTCATTAACCCTTCACCAACCAATGCCTAGGTTTGCTCGAGGGGCTTATGCATATGGGGCATATAAAGTAATGAGTAGGAATCTCGATGTTTGATCCATCAAAACGTAGAGCTTGTGTGGCTTTTTCTTTCTCAGAGAAGCAGGGTGGAGCATTCTTTCATGAGAAAGAATACTGTCCTAGGAGGAATCAGGAGACATGAGCTTGGTGAGAGCTTCGCACCTCCTATGTTTCCTGTTCCTCCTATGATGGTTGTTTTGGCAAGTTACTTTAATTTCTGAGCCCCACTCTTATCTGTAAAATGGGGGCAAGAATTCCTTCCAGGTTTGTGAGGATCAAATAAGAAAGGAGGCAACAGCACGCCTGACCGCTAGTAAGCCTCCAACAGAGTTTTTCTTGTTTTCTTCCTCATATAGAATTATTTTACATTCGAGCTTTGTTATTCTAGGAGAGAAACCCAGGGTTATGCTTTGGAGGGCCATTTCTGCCTGTTTGAGTCAAATTGGATTTAGCAGGTGCAAAGGGCTGCAGAAGTGACTTGACAGCTGATAGAATTACAGCCAGGGTTCCGAGGGGTGATGGGAGTCCTGAGGGTTGACTCTTTGAGCCCCACACTGCAGTTACCCTTTGAGCTTTCCTCCACCCATACTCTGTTCCTGTGTGAGTGATGCTACATTAAACCCGAGTGCACTGGGAATTATCCTAGCTTCCATGCCTTTGCCTCTCTTTTTTCTACTGCTCAGCCCCTCCGTGCTGCCTTTACACATCTCATCAGTCAACAAAGTCCTGTTGATTTTATTTCCAAATCCCTCTTAAACCCACACCATCCTTTTCATCCCCAGTGTTCCGATGCTGCCTCATCCCTCACTCGACTCTTATAATTGCTGCTTTGCTGTGCCTGGCATGAAGAGGCGCTCAACAAATGGTTGTTGAACGAATGAGGAATAAGATAATGAGACAGGTGAAATTTAGTGAAACATTGAGGTCCTGAGCTCCCAAACCTCTCCTGTTTATATGAAAGGCCTGGGTTAGTATTTCTGGCAATATTTATGAGAAAGACTTAGGATTTTGGGCTCTAACTTATCATGCATTTGAAGTCACCTATTTGCATTTTATGGAGATATTTAACATGTGTGTGTCGACTAAGGTACTTGTTTCCACAGGAAAGACCCTCCCCAAGTCTTCCCACAGCCCGAGGGAGATGCTATCTCCTTCCCTGCTCCTCTGAGGTCTCATTTCACCCTCCTCATTTCACCAGCCTCTGGGAAACCTGATCTAAGCCTGAGCAATGCTGGGAATGCCCGCTTAACAGCTTGGCAGGGAGGAGAGACGATTTACTTACCAAACTGAATTACCCCTTTACTCTTCTGATCTCCCAAGCATATGCCAGAAGAAGAAGATAATAGAAGACGTGGTTAACACTGCATGGGACTCATGAGTCCACATGCATGAAAAGCTTACTTTCTTTTGTGGTGAATCTCTTTCTCCCTCAAAAGTGCCTTCCTCCCCTCATTTGCCTTGCAACAAATTTTCCTTTACAGTATCTTTGCTGGAAGTTCTTTCCCTTTGAAAACAGAAACACCTAGCTGATAGCTCGCAACTCTCCACTGGTTTGATGGCAGCCTAGGGACCGAAGAACAAGTCTGTTCTCTAAGTGCCTCTGAGGAGCTAACTTTAGGGTGCTGCAAGACAAGTATCTGCTCAGAAAATTCTCATGCGTGTGACAGTTCTCAAGGCAGGAAGGGGAGAGAATTCCTGGGGGTTTCCCCTCTGCACGCTGGAGGAATGAAGAAACATATCAAGCCAAAGCTATAAGTCAGGCTGAGGATGACAGTTTCTGGTGGAGTGGGACGGGAATTCCATCTCAGGTTGAGAGCTGTTCCTGAATGGCTGTCACACCCAACTTGTTTGTTTCTCAGCTATTAATAGAAACTATCAAAGTGGGGATGGGTGACTTACCCAAGGATCTCTCCCAAAACGCCTTACCTCACGGCTTGAAATTCCCTTATTAGAGATCTATTCACAATACCGTGGGATCAAACATACATGCATGAATCTCTTTACAGCACCCTTGCCAAGGGCCATTCAGTAAACACTTGTAGAGCCAGGCACTGGGCTGGTTGCTATAAATACGAGGAAAAGTAAGTCATATCCTCTAATGCCCAGGAGTATACTATCTGAATGGTTATGTCCATCCTAAGAATAATGAGACCAGGAGCTGACATAGATAGTGCTTACTCCACGCCGAGCACTGTTCTATGTGCTCCTCATGCACATAGTCATTGCCTTCTCACAATAACTCTGTGAGACTCTTATCCTTACTTTACAGGTGAGGAAACTGGGACACTGGGTCATTAAATGTCTTGCCTAAAGTCACAGAGCTAATATGTACCAGACACCATGAGAGCAGAGGGAAAAGAGGTGTGGTCAGGGATGTTCATTGACCTGAACATCTCTGCTGGTTGTGGTCTCACCCTCTCCCTGAATGGCCCATTGCCCTTCCTTTGAATTAAACGTCGAACTCTCCCTCTTATCAAATTTAGCTATTCTTGTGAAGGGACAAAAGTCCTTGACATCTTGCTATGAATTCAGCATTCAAAAATTTGACACCTGATATGGGAAAAGGCAATGCCTGAGGAGGCAAAGGGCATTCAGGATGATTTGAGCTTGCATCTTGATTTTCCCAGAGCCAGTTCTGGTCAAGAGGATAGAAGGCGTAGTCAGTAAAATGGTACTCAGATGGAGGGAGACTGTAGGAAAGTAGACATCAGTCTACTATTTCCACTAGACATTGTGACCTTGAGACCTTTTTTACTTGTGATACTCTCTCAGGACCATTTGGATTGTAAGTGACTGGAAATCCAACTGGGAATTTTAGTGGAGTCTAAGGAGAAAGTCTAGGGGTTGTTCTGGATTGAAGTACAGCTTGATGCAGAGTCTCATGTGATGTTGCCGGGTTTCATGTTCTCATCTTTCTCACCTCATGATCACAGGATTAATGCAGCAGCTCCAAACCTCACTCTGCTTACCTTCTGTCTGGGGGAGGTGGGGTGATGTAAGAGCTCCTTTCCTGAATAATCAGAAAAGGAATCCTGGGCTTTTCTTTTATTGACCCTACTGTTGTCTGCTTATTCCTGGAGCCATCACTGTGCCCAGGAAAGGAAGTTATACCGATTAGCTTAGGCCAGTTGGTATAAGGATGGAATGAGAGTGGGGAACCAGTGGGTCCCCCAGGAAATTCAGTTTACCATGGAGAATGCTGATGACATCCTTCTCTGGAAACTTCTCAAGTGATGACTTACATCACTGCTCCTTCAGACAGTATTTTTTCTCCAGGGCTAGTGGCATCCACAAGACCCACACCTCCTGATTCTCCTTCTTACCAATCAATATGTGTACTCTATTCCCAGCAGTGTGCCAAAGTGGCTCAGTGGCATGAAGAATAGGAAGGAATGACTAAATAAACAATAAGGCATGAACTGACTTTTTCAATGGCCCTGTAGTTCCTTCACTCCTGAGTCAGGGTTCTTATTCAGAGCAGAGGGACCCAGAACATCTTCAGTCCTACAGATGGTGTTGGTTGGGTATCTGCATATGGGGAGATATGTGGGTGGGAGCAGCTGATGTCAGGAGGGCTGAGTTGGAACATTGGATTCCAATCAAGAGAAAAGTCTTGAGGCTTCAGTTGATGAGGAGAGATCTCCTTAACCGAAAGATGTGAAATTCTGGCAGCCTCTCTTTAAGGATGATGAAAAAGAGGCCTAATCCTGAAATGATCAAAACTCCACTGGCCAGTCTTGAGGGATACTACATGGGGGCTACCGGAAGCGAAGTCAGGGCCTCCTGCTGTGAGTTCTTCTGGTCAGTGATTTCCTTCCCCTGGAAAGGTAGCTGGGTAGAGAAAGCTTACACTACTTGCCTGTGTGACTTTGGATAATTCACTTAATCTTGTCCATTCTAGATATCCTAATCTGTAAAAAGGGATAATAGAAATATCTACTTCATGAATAAATTGTAAAAATTAAATGAAATATTGTTATGAAAAAACTAGCACAAGCTCAGTTCATGGTAGCCAATTTAATCAATATCAGTTTCAGCTTTTTTCTCCCTGCCTGTAAGCTCTAGTCTAGATACTCAGCAACTTGGAGAGTTTTCTCTCAGCTCAACACATGATGTCATGACACTAAGCATGTCAATAATGAGTTGCTGAAATTAACTTGTCATTAATGCTTTTTTTTTAATTTAATGTTTTTTGAGCAGTTGTACCAGACTACAGAAAAATGCAAGTGTTTTGGTTAAGTGGTCCCCTCCCTTGCTGCAGCACAGTCACTAGATCAGAGCCACATATGTTGGAATCTCTGCTCTGCCTCTGACAAGCCATATCATCTTGGGAAGTGAATTAAATCTTTAAAGTCAGGATCTTGATCAGTAAAATGAAGCTAATAATGCTTGCCCACAAAGTTACTGTGAGTATATGAGACCATTCATGTGAAGCCTGGCCCTGTTGTGGTTCTGTACTTTGTTAGTCCTCACTGTGGGGTTCTATAATTTAAAATGTCACTTCCATGCATGGCAGTCCCTGGAAGGGTATAGGCCTGGAGTTCTTCATCTGGTGTTGGGGGAACGCCCTATATTGGCCATACCTATATATGTAAAATCAAAGTCTATCAGAGCAGTGGCTTCTAGGGTTCCCCTGTCCAAGCATGGGGCCAGGGGTGGCTGCTAGGTTGTTTTACCCAAGGGATGACCCTGATTTCATGCTTCTGTGATTTACTTATGGAAGAGATGACCACATTGGTTGAGAGGTTGGATTTCAAGTGTCCTTTTCCATCTCTGAGATTCTGTGTGCCTACAATTTCGCTTCCATTAGGTAGAGGTGTAGTTGCTAGTGGTGTGGCCTTAAGCGAGTTACTTAAGCCCTTTATTCCTCAATTTCTTAATTTTAGGATGGGGCTAATTCCAATCCCCACATCCTAGGATGGAGTGAGATTTAAATGGAAAATATATGTAACTGTTAAGCGTAATGTGGTAGGATATTAGAGCTGCTCACAGATATCCAGTTTTCTTCTCATTTGGGATATAGTAGGGTGACGCTTCCTGGCTCCCTTGTTGTTGGGTGGGGCCATGTGACTAAGTCCAGCCAATGAGTTGTGGGCCAAAATGAGGTCTGTAACTTCTGGGTCAGAGCATTTAATTGCTGATATGTGACTTTTGGCACAGTCACCATAACATTCAGGGTGGTGGCTACTCAGTATGCCTGACCTCCTTACTCCTGGCCAACATATAATGGATGTGGAGTATGAGAAAGAATAACTTTTGGTTTGTTGGGTCACTGAGACTTTGGAAGTGTTTTTGCTGTTGCATAACTAGCCTATGCTGATGGATACACACAGCGTTTTACTTGGGTACCTGCTATGTGCCAGGAACATGTTGATTCACACTTTACAATGATACTCTGAAAGATATACATTATTATACTCATATTTAGACAGGAAAAATAAGATCAGAAATGTTAAGTAATTTGCCCAAGGTCACCCAGCTCTTAAGTGGTGGAGTGAGGATTTAAATCCACATTGTCTGACTTCAGACCTTGTATTTTTTTTTTTTAAGGAAGATTAGCCCTGAGTTAACATCCACCTCCAATCCTCCTCTTTTTGCTGAGGAAGATTGGTCCTGAGCTAATGTCTATGCCCATCTTCCTCCATTTTATATGTGGGACACTTGCCACAGCATGGCTTGATAAGCTGTGTGTAGGTCCACCCCTGGGATCCGAACCGGCCAACCCTGGGCCACCAAAGCGGAGTGGGCAAACTTAATCGCTACGCCTCTGGGCCAGCCCCAAGACCTTGTATTCTTAACCACTATTCTGCAGACTACTTAGACCAAGCCCGCGATTTCCTGGTATGATCAGCCAGTATTAACTCTGCCTTCCCTTTCTCTTGAACTGCATTCCCTGTAGTTTTGTTTGGAAATGATTCCCTCTGTTGGCTGTTACTTCTCAGAGTGATGGTGAGGTTGGGAAATCAGCAGAGTGGCCTGCTGTGGTTATCTGACTCTCAAGTTGTCACAGGAAGTCTCATCTTCTTTGCTTTGCTTGACTACTTTTTGATTTTTAACCCATTCTTTAAACCAAAATCTTTGATACGGGGAGAAGAATTCTCTTAAGAATATAGAAGGCGTTTTCTTTTTCCTACCTTTGCTTGAAGACATCAAAATGATTATCATGAGTCAGGCTCTAGAAGCAGAGCCTGTGATGGGGATTTTTGTGTTTGTGACTTATTGAGGGTGTGCTCCTGGGAGAAACCTGTAAGGACGTGAGTGAGGGGAAGAAGCTAAGCAAAGATGTGGTATAGCTGAAGCCTAGCCTCAGCCTGATCCCGTGGGGGAAGCTATAGAGTATGATTTGCACCACATAGCTTGTTCTGCATTGAGACAAGGGGACTGAGCTTTTATTACCCTGAATCAGTTGACCTTGGATCTACCCTCCTAGGCATCTCCAGGTGAGGTGGTTCCCATTGGCTAAATACAATCCTCCAGAGAAGGATGCGGGTGTGAGCCAGTTAGCAGCCAACACCTGCAGCAGTTGGGGGGATGGGTGCACCTGCCAGGGAAAGGAGTCTGGGAGATGCACCACTAGCATCTGCTACAGTGTTTGAGGTCAGTGGCTCATGCTTTTCAGATTTGTATTTTTCTAGGAGTGATTGGGTCAAGCTAAGGGGAGGCAGCGAAGTGTGTAACACAGTTTTGGAATGTGACCTCAGCACATGCTTTTGGTTGACATCCAAGTGTTGTGTGTGTGACTGTGAGGGCAGGGTGGGCATGGAGCTCTATCCTAACCTCTGGACTTTGAACTTTTACATTTTGCCTGGTCACCTGGAAAACTTCTCTCTTCACTTTCTACCTTTTTAAAGGGCAAGGTGGCTGCCAGAAATGTTTTGGCGATTCTGGGGGTGTTTTCTTTCCTAGCGATATAGGAAGCTTCAACCTGGTATGCCCTGAGTCAGCAACTCAGCCTAATAACGTTAATAGTAACACCAACCCCAACACAGTTTATCAAGTGCCTACTATGTGACAGGGGCTTTAGTTGTATTACTGTTTGGTCTAATCCTCCCCATGACCCTGCAAGATGGGAATCATAGGATGATTTTACGGTCCAGAACAATAAATATCAGGGAAGGGCAGCAGTTTGTCCAAGGACACACTATTAAAACAGTTTGCATAAAAGTAGTAAAGAAAGCAAATCACACCATCAAAGAATGGAAGGTTCGGAGAAAATGATGAAAACCACGTGATCACCAAAAAGTAGAAATATCCTACTGTACGATAGGGAAGTCCCACTCTTTTGATTAATGTCAAAATCTTGCTGTGTTGAGTGTGGAGAAGGAGAGCAAGGCAAGGCTTACATGCTGGAGATGGGATTTGGTTCCAGTGCTGTCTGACTCTAAAGCTGAGACATCTTTGCAACACTGTTTTAATAAACATGTGATTTTAAAATGTCTACCCACTTAGTTCTGAATCATGAATTCCAGATGGAAGAATGGTTAAACACCCAGGCCTTAGAGATGGACAGACTGGAGTACTGGCTCTATGACCTCTCTAAGCCTCAGTTTTCCATTTGTCAAATGGGGATAATAATACTTAGCTTGCATGCCTGTTATGTGGGTAAATGACATCGTGTATGTAAAATGTCCATCATGTAAAAAACACCCCGTCTACACCTGTTTTTATAATATATCCATGAGGAGATTTCAGTCTAGTTGGGGAGAAAAGAGTTTCAGTCCTCTATTGTTTAATAATAAGCTTCTACAAAATTTGCTGGCTTAAAACAATGATTTATTATTTCTCATGGTTTTATGGGTTGACTGGGTGAGCCACCCAGTTGTGTTTCACATAATGTCAGCCTCGTCACTCGTGGTTGCATTTAGCTGGGAGCTTAGATGAGCTCCAACAAGGAATATCCAAGAAGGCGATGGTCCTCCTTCACATGCCTTGTATCACTCAGTAGACTAGGCTGAGCTGCTTATTTGGTGACTGGATTCCAAGAGCCCCAAAGTAGAAGCATCCCTGCCTTTTTAAGGCTTAGGTCTAGAGTTGGCACACTGTCACTTCTATAGGTAAAGCAAGTCACATGGCCAATCCAGATTCAAGGGGTAGGGAATCAGACTCCAACTCTTATTGGGCAGAATGGCATGTGTGTACTGGAGGGGAGGAATAATTGGCAGCTGTGTTAGTCAGGGTTCTCCAGAAAGGCAGAACCAGTAGGATATATACAGATGTATATAAAAGGAGATTTCTTGGCTCACACAGTTAGGAAAAAACCAAGAAGCCCCACAATCTGCCATGTGCAAGCTGGAGAACCAGGAAAGCTGCTGGCATGATTCAGTCTGAGTCTAAAGCCCTGAGAAGTGGGGGTGAGGAAGGGTCGGATGGGGTGGGGCTGATGGTGTAAGTCCCAACCTGAGTCTGAACACCCTAGAACAGGTGTTGGAGGGCAGGAGAAGATGGCTCTCAGCTCAAGCAGAGAGGGTGACTTCACGCTTTCATGGCGTTTTCTGGCATTCAGGCCCTGGATGGAGTGAATGAGGCCCACCCACATGGGTGAGGGCGGTTCTCTTTACTCAGTCTGCTGAATCAAATGCTAATCTTTTCCGGAAGCACCCTCATAAACACACCCAGAAATGATGTTTTACCAGCTCTCTGGGCATCCCTTAGCCCAGTCAAGTGGACAATAAAATTAACCATCACAGCAGCCGTATTTGGAGACTGTCTCTCATGGATGCATTCATTCTAGACCTTACTGTTCTGACAGAGTGCTTCATTTGGGCTACAGATATTTGCTATGAAGGCTGATACTCTGTAGAGTGGGTTAGTGTTTTTAGAGATGACATCACCAAGGACTTGGTGTGTCAACTGGACTCTGAATGAAGGATGGGGTTGCTATGGAAGGAAAAGAAGAGGGTCTATCTACTGTTTTGATTTTTCACCCACATGAACCAGGACAAACTTTGTATGAGTTGGGGAGGGAAAGTGGGGACCCTGATTTTAACTGTCAAATTGATCTAGAGTTGTCAGGTGGGATAACTTAACCCTCAAATGAGGGTGATTTATCCCGTGTATTGTAATCAGATAGTCGTCTAAGTCGCTCCCCATGAGCTCTGGTAAATCATTTTTAGTACGTATTGAAAGTGACAATATTGTATTTTATCACCGAATTGCCATCTTACAGTAATAACTAATGCATGCCATCGACTTTGGCTCCAGTGCTGAATTACACTCACTTGGAGGTGCATAGATCCAGACGGGAGCTGTCACTTCCATTTGCTTCTCCACGGCCAGGACCAAGAGGCTCGTAGGAAAACTATGCTGTTGCAGCCTTTGCAGATTAGCCCATTCAGAGACACCTGTGGTCTTGCAAAATGTGAAACTTTTCTTCTGTGGGGTTTGGGTCAGTGTGAACTAGGATGGGTGTAGTAATTCTATTAGGTGAATGATAAGTGCTTTGATGACTAAAGGCAAGGATCTTAAACAGAGGAAAAAGGATGGTTAGGAGTCAGGCTCAAATGATCTCTTACCTGGGTTTCTGCTACAGACTTGTAGTTGGTCTTACCACCAGCCACTTCAAAACCATCCTGCCCAGGAGCCCCGAGCGTGATTTTCCTGGGAGGCAAAGACCACCATGCCAGCCCCTTGCTTGAAACCGTCATGTCCTACCATTGCCTGTGGGATGTTGTCCATGTTTCTTAGCTTAGCCTACAAGGCTTTCCATGGTCTTCCTCCTGCCCACCTATCCAGCCTCATCTTGCTCTGCTCCCCATCTTGAACTTTCTGCTCTACACACACAAACCATGTTCTGCTTCTCCACACCGTTGTTTATGTCTTCTTTTCTGCTTGGAATGTGTTCTCTCAGCTGCCCCAAACTGACCCACTTTGCCTAACCAACCCCCCAGTCGAAGATGTACTGCAAACATCCCCCACTGGAAGCATTCACAAGTGCTCTCAGGCTGTGCCCATGATGCCTGGGCTTCTCACTCCCTTCATTGTTTCACTTGTCACATTGCATTACCATTACTTATTTATGCCTCTACCTCTGCCACTAGACAGACTATGAGCTCCTTGAAGGCAGGAACTCATTTTAATAATGTTGGTATCCCAACCAACCAGCACAGGACTGACTGGCCCAGAGGAAATGCTCAATGAATATTTGTGGAATTAATGGATTTGTGAAAATACCTCTTTGGATTGCCACAGAAACACGTAAACAGTGGAGAATGAGAATTTTCACCCTGAATCTGAGTTTCCCTTTAGCTAAGGGGTTTCCTGTTTTGATGTTACATATCTGGATTAGAATTAGTATGAGTACTCACTGTGAAGGTGAAATTTATATGGCTCTGGGACAAAAGCCTGGGCAAGGAGGGCACAGAGATATATTAGTCTAGTAGGGCTTGCAGGTGTTTCTACATTTAGCATTAGGTGCAAAATTAAGCAAGTCTTCACACCTGTGAATTTGTATTTTCTGGAGGCCTTCTTGTGTTAGAAATAATCTTGGATGATCATTTCATTCATGTTGCTGGATTTGGGGATATCAAATCTCACTGAGGGTCTCAAACCATTTGCCTTCAGTTCCCTGTATCCCATCCTGCCCTTAGAAATAAGGAATCTGAGAATAAGTTCCAGAGCTAGTAGGAGAAGGGAGAATGCATTCCCACTTTTCTAGCCAAAGTGCAGAAGGTCCTTGGAGGGAAGTGGAAGATGTCTGAGCCTAGGAAGTGGATCTCCCCTTTCATACTGCGATCTGTAGGCAGATTGGGCAAGAAACTCCATGCAGCCTTGGAGACAGACGTCAGTGTGTGTCTTACAAGGAAACAAGATAGGTGCAGGAGAAACAAGGTGGTAGGGGTCTTCAAAAAGAAGGCTTCTTCTACATCCTTTTCTTCCAGGTGCACATCTTATGAAAGTAATTCTGGTAGTAATGATAATAGTGCTGTTACTACTACTAAAAATGATTTATATATATTGAAAGTTTTCTACATGCTAGGCACCATGCCAAGCTTTTTACTTGGCTTACTTGATTTCAGCTCACAAGTTTATGAGGCAGATAAATTTCGTTTCCATGCTACAGATGAGGCACAGAGTGACAAAGAAACTTGCCCAAGGTTGCGTAGCTAATAAATGGAGGAGCTGGGATTAGAACTCAGGCTGTCTAACACAGCGCTATAGTCCTAACCTTAGCACTATATTACTTTCCAAATAATAATAATAATAATAACACGTGCAGCTAATGTTTATTGGATGCCAAGTCTGTGCTGGACACATTGCCAAGCTCTTTACATGGAGATCCTCATTTACTCTTCAGCAAAACCTTTGGGGGTAGGTTATTTCTATTATCTTCATTTCAAAGATGAAGTAACGGAGACTTAGAGAGAGAATCAGTAACATGTCCAAGGTCACACAGCTAGTTCATGATGGAGTCTGTATTCATTCTCAGACTATCCCCTGAGACTCCAGTCCCATTTTTTATTTTGGATCAGAAAGTGTTCTCTGCCCCATCAATCCAGGTCTCCCTTTCAGTAGTCAGTTCTCATCTCCTACCTGAGGATAGGACACAAGGAGAATTTCTCTCTTCTTCAGAGGCAAAGGCCATATGGCAATGAAGAGAATGGTGGATTCTGTTGGGGAGTGTGGGCTCCAAAAAACTACAAAAAAACCCACAAAACTACAGTAGTTGTAAAGAACAATTAAGAGAGTTTATCAGAGGGGGCAGTTCTAGAGATTGGGTGAATGGGAAGCTGTTTCATTCCACTGTGCTTGAATTTGGAACACCAAGTCATGACACTGACCTGCATTAGGGACTTCATATTGGTAACCAAGGGAAGCTAACCTTTCTGTAGGCCTTTAGCCCCATTCATAGTCAGAACTTGTGTGTGTGTGTGTGTGTGTGTGTGTTTGTGTGTGTGTGTATTTGTATATATATGTACACATAACACACATAAAGTTCTGACTACTAGTGGTACCAATACACAGTTTTTTGTGGGTAGGAGGGGTACCTGTTGTGTGCACAGTGCTCAACTTATACTTTTGGGCAAGGGAGATTAAAAAAAGAGGTGAAGTAGTGCCATTTGCCCTAAGTTGACCTGGAAGTCTAATCTGAGAGATAAGGCAAATGAGTATGTAGACAATATTTTTATAGATTAGCTTGGTTAATTAGTGGATTTTCAAACTTTTTGAAATTACAAAACCTACAAATATTTTTAAAAAATTATAAAACCTTTATGAAACAGCAAAATTCTCATAATCTTTATACAGGAAAGGTAACAGAGCAAAGTTTATATCAGTTTGCAACTAATGATTCATGTCTTTACATGTGAGTGTGACTTTTGAAATATTATAAATAAAGTTAAGAGGATTTTGTTGTGAGGGATGCAATAAAATTCATCTCCCCTTTTCATCATTTCTTTATCTGGGTCACCACAAAACTAATGTGATCATTGTCCAGCTCCAGGCAAAACACTTACGCAGCTCACCTTGTGGTACTGTCATTTGTTGCACTTGGGAACAAATGTGCAGCTTCAGGGTGAGGATGGCAGAATAATATGTAGGCAAAGGAAGAGCTAGGAACTAGGTTAAGAATGGACATTCTCACCTAAAAACCGTGGATTCCAAGATTACACATAAGGTCCACCTCAATTTAAGGAATGCCCCATGGATCTGAAAAGTGATAATTGAAACATCCTGGACTGGCTAGAAGAGCATTGACAGCCTAAGTGCTGAGGACCCCAGGCCAAGGTTTCAGCTTTCGTGTGATCTAGTGACCCTGACTTTGTTCCACTGCTGTAGGCAGAACCTCTAGGTTTGGCTCAGGACGTTCCCAGTGGGGTCTCAAAAGGAGATCCTGGTGATGGAGATTTGGGGCATCAGGAGAGAGCAGCCTTTACCTCTGTGGGTCAAAGACTGACTGTGTGTGGCTGATGATGAGAGGTGGAAAGGAGACCACAGCAAGGGGCCCCGGGGCTCCCACCTTTAGACATTTCCCTTAGGAAATGTGATCATGTTTTTAGATGCTAGAGAATTAGTACTGCATCATTCAAAAGAGTGACCAGTTAAAAACACCCTACTGGGGGCTGGCCCCGTGGCCGAGTGGTTAAGTTCGCGCGCTCCGCTGCAGGCGGCCCAGTGTTTCATTGGTTCGAATCCTGGGCAAGGACATGGCACTGCTCATCAGACCACGCTGAGGCAGCGTCCCACATGCCACAACTAGAAGGACCCACAACAAAGAATATACAACTATGTACCGGGGGGCTTTGGGGAGAAAAAGGGAAAAAATAAAATCATTAAAAAAAAAAACACCCTACTGGCCCAACAAGAAGGACATGAATAGTTAATTTATGATGTCTAATATTTGGAACATTAGAAATATTTTTCAGCTATTAAAAACCAAGCTTTTTGGGATTTTTGGGTGAGGAAGATTTACTCTCAGCTAACATCTGTGTCAGTCCTCCTCTACTTTGTATGTGGGGTGCCTCCACAGCATGACTGATGAGTGGAGTAGGTCCATGCCCAGGATCTGAACCTGCAAACCTGGGCGGCCAAAGTGGAGTGGGCAGAACTGTAACCACTTGGCCACCGGACCAGCTCCAAAACCATATTTTTGAGGAGTATTTGGTAACATGGATTTAGTTAGATAAGTATAGATACATTTCGGTATAAAATTGATAAAATTTCAGAATATTTCGTTCTATGTAGTATGATCTTGGTTTTTAAAACTATCTATATCCATCTCTAGAAAAATTCTCTAAAGAAACGTACAATTTCCAGTGCTTGTCTCTGGGTATCAGATGATTTTAATTTTCTTATTTGAACCTTTCTTGCCAAGTTTTTTCCTACTGTCACATATTAACTTTCCAACCATAAAACAGCAACAAACACCAGAGGTTTCTACAGTGGCACGTTCATCCCATGTGGAATTGCAATGGGGACAGGACAGAGGGGCTTGGTCTTGGATGCTCTATTTGTTAGTTGGCTCATAGAGGGTAAACCTTAGTTTCTGAATCTGGAGTAAACCAGAGGCCTTGCCATCCTTATTAGAGGTTGGGGGGAGTGACTCATGCTGTCCAAAGACCAAGGTCTGTAGACAAGGCTATTGCTCTGCCTGCCCTCCTTCCTCTTCCTCTGGGTTACCTCTGGGCATTCCTCCAGGGCTTGGCTCACCTGGTGCTTTCCCAGGTGATCTTCTCTGCACTGGGGGTCCAAGTCACCCTTTCAAATGTCCTTGTAGCACTTCAGAACTCTTATCATTGCTGCAGTTTTATATCTATTCTTGAGGTTATTAGATGAATGTGTGGTACCAACTCTGAATTGGGTGTTTTGTCATTTTCGACTGTCTCCTGTTGGGTTACTGGCATATGGTCATCTCTCACAAATGTTTGTTAAATTAATAAATCAATTCTTTAATGCAAAGATTTTGAATCAGCTGATGGGGAGACAGATCTAATATGTTGAGGTGGATTGGAGGGATGATAGTGTTAATCCAGAGGAAGCTTCCTAGCAGAGTCACTATGTCATTTTTTTTTTTTTTTCTGGGAAAGAGTATGTGATTCAACATACCAGAGAGCTAAGGCTTTGCATTCTATTGGGGGCCAATCAATCAGGAAATTAATCACCACCTATTTATCAGTGCAGACCATGTGCCCAGCACAGTGCTAGAGGCACTGAGACTTTTGGGAAGTAGCTTTGCCTCTTTTCTTCAGTTCGTGAAATAGGGTTATCGAGGCTTGAAGAAGTCAGGAGGAGGGTAGGGCCAGGGGTAGGAGCAGGGGTGGGTAAACTGATCAATGATTGTAATGACCAGAAAAGGGCTGTGAAAAGCCAAAGCCGTCTGAGCTCCAGCATTTTCACTGTGGGGTCCAACATCCTGAAACCCAGAGTTAATCTTCCTCATGAAAGATGTAGATAGGAAAATTCCTCTGATAATTATTGCAAAGGTGTCATCTTTAAAACAAACAAGAATCACAAGATGCCTACCCGAACTTTGGAGCATGAGATGAAAAAAGCAAACTATTCCCACGGGGAATAATGGTGGAGTTAGCGGCTCCAAATTGTGTTGGTTAGCAGATTTCTGCCTTTTAGGGGTGGGGATAGGGGTGGAGGTGGGGGTGGGGAGGTTTGGTCTAGCTTAATTAGTATTTCCCTTTAGAAATGTGACAAAATAGCTACCTTGAAATATTGCTTTCTAAAAATGAAAAAGGAGAATTCCTCCTCAGTCACATTTATATGGAAACCAAGGACGGGAAAGAAGAAAGACACAGACTTTTAGGGGAAAGAATATATGGGCTATGGATACATTTAGATGCCAAAACTCACTGCTTGTCTTTTTTCTTGTCCTGGAAACTGTGTTAGAAGTTCACATTTTGGGGTGGAACAAATCAGCCCACACTCATACCCTACTAGGAGCTCTTTATAACCCTACCCCCACTCCAAACACACACACACACACACACACACACACACACACACACACATTGTTTGGAAAGTTTGAGCAAAGTTGTCTTTGGAATGACGGGGCCCCATTAGTGTAGAATTTGTAATAATCTGGTCCTTGGGTGGGCTAGACTTTGTCCCCATAATGGAGGTAGGGACTTGGGGGCAGAGGAGAAGTTTGTTAATTAAGACTAAAGGCCGACAAACTGTTTGCAAGCCTGGCAGCCTCGTTACAGCTGATTCTTGTCTCCTGGTGCAGACGTTTATAGGTTTGCCCAGACCTCTTGCTTGCTCCCTGCCTCCACATAGCCATTTTCTGTGCTAGACAGCAATAAGTCTGCATTTATTCTCAAATGTCCTTTAATGCCCACTTCATTAGAGCCGTCCAGTTAGAGCCTGTTAGCAAGGTTTTACTGTATTATTGTTGGAGAAAAAGGAGTGCTATCAATGAGAGGAAGACTTTCTGCTAAGGAAATCTTTTCCCCTTAGGGGCATGAAGACATGAACAAGATATGCAAAAACTTCAGGCTAGGGAGCCGGGGCATCCTAAGTGAATTCCAGGAAAGGTGATTAATAGTCTAGGTTCAAGAGAAAAATGCATCCCCCAGGGTCTCTGGAATAGAACTAAAGGCCCCTCTTTGGACGAGGGGATCCTGTGCTGCAATGTTGGGGCCAGAACTTTCTTCTCCCACATTTTATCTCCTGCATTTTTGTTACCATCTAGTTGTTTTGCTACCATGTTGTCATTGCATCTGTCCTGCAGGGGGCACTCTCAAGGAAAGTCTATCTAGATGTCTCCTTTCCTTGTCAGTCTTCATGTCTGTCTGTTCTGAATTTGGGTGCAGTGTCTACTCTTGGACGCTGGGACTTTCCCCTTTATATCTCCAGTGTGAATGCTCTTCAGCAATGGGGTCTGTGCACCTCTCTTCATTTTTGTGTGCCCCAAAGGGAATCAGGAAGTTCCTGGGCAGACTGTCAGAACATAGTTCCCGTTGTCCTCCCACTGTGGGTTTTGATCCTTTCTTTCAGTAACCAGTTTAGTTTAATTATTTATGCAAGGACATTCATAGTACAAGAGGAAATGTCCTATAGGGCATTTATCAAGGAATCAGTGTTCGTAATCTGAGACATTGCCAGAGCAAAAGCAAAGTATCTGGGCTGATGATTCAGGTATTACCTTTGGGGAGAAGCAGGATGAGACATCTAGAGCTGGTGTGGTTTGAATCACTGTGGTTGACTCAATAGATGAGCCTAGCATCTGTGGGAGGCAAAGAGGCTGTGTGCTGTCCCAACAACACAGTGAGGTGCTTGCTGCTGTTATCGTCATTTGCAATGGGGAAACTGAGGCACAGAGCAATAAACTGCCCTACCCAAACTTTCTAAAGTAGCAAGTGGAATAGAGTCTAGATTTGGAAAAAGGCACTCTAATGCCATAGCTGTGTTTTTAACACTCTGAAATCCTGTCATGTACAAGCTGGTCCCTTGGTTGTTCATTGTCTCTTGTCCCTGGCTTATCTGATCATCTCCAGCCTCCTAGAGCTGTTTCTACTGATGGGCTTGAATGGCACACAGGCGTTTATCAGGAGTCTTATCCTGATGATTTGGTGGCACTGGAAGAGGATGTCTTTAGCAAAGAGACCCAGTATCTAATGTGCCTAGGATGAGCCAGCCTGCTTCTGCCACTTCCTACATCTTTGACTCAGCCAAGCTACTTAATTTTTGACAGTCTCAGTTGTCTGATTTGTAGGATAACAGTACCTTCTACCTCATACTGTGTTGTGGGAATTGAAGAGAAGGAGGAATACACAGAAAGTACTTAGTAAACAGTTAAGAGTTTTAGAAATGTCTTTAAATTTCAGCAGAGGCCCTTTGGCTCTTACAGTATGGCCTGGAAATGCCAGTTACCCTGGGGCAGTGTTTCCCAAACTGTAGTATCCACAGGGATGACCTGGGGGGAGGTGTTAAAAGTGCACCTTCCTAGATTCCACCCCAATGATTCAGGTTGGAACAGGAGATGCTGATGCGAAGGTCCAGAGACCACCACAGAGAAACACTGGCTCAGAGGCCAGCAGAGCCCCAATCCACCCCTTGCTTAGACCCTCTACATTCTTTCAGTCTCTTCTTACTCTGAGAGGCAAGCGTTAGAAACATTTTCAGCAGTGCAATCTCCTAAATACTTTATAAGGTCAACAAGTAATAATTTCATTATTATAGAAACAGCCCGCAGAATAGGATATTTTCTCTCCCTTCCCATTTCCCATCTTGGCTCCCTGCCCCTCCTCCTTCACTGAGCGTCTATTTGCACACAGTTCGTGGCAGTTTTGAACTTCGGGGCTCCTGTCTGGCTCGTTATTCATTTAGCTAAGGAACTGCAGCACCTAATTAATAGGAAATTAGCTGTGAATGTAACATTTGGCCTGTCGTCAAGGCCCAAGAAGTTATAAATATACACCATATGAGTGGCCTGGGCACCTGATTCCTGGCAGCTCCAGAAATGGCACTTCCTGTGCTGTTCCAGGAAGTGAAGTCATAGGTCAAGTGCAGCTGGGAGCCCGAGGCGGTGGGGGGAGGATCACTCGCCCTGAGGACCAAGGAGACCATCCTGGGGGACACAAGGGCTCATTCCCCAAAAAGCACATTTACTTTCCTCAAGTTAAATGTCTCTTCAAAGGCCAGGCCAGAGAGGAAGGAAAAAGGAAATTGGAACAGGCACGGGAGAGGAGCTGGAGGAGGGCTGTAGGGTCCCTCTCTTACTGGATGTCTCAAGCACTGTTCCCCCAAAGACATTGCAGTTCTGCTGTTGTTCTAGACACTTCCATTTGGCTTCGTCCAGAGGCATGTGAGTCCCGGCTTCATGCAATACCCAGGTAGTAGGGACTCTGTTGAGGCCATGCCCCTGGCAGCCACAGGTTGCAGACCATGGAACTGAGGCCCAGAGGGGTTAAACATCTCGTCTAACCAGCGAGGGGCAGAGTTGGGATTTGAAACACAATTTTCTACACCCCAAGTCTGATGCTTTTTGTGGGACCTCAGAGCTGCTTAACTACTTCAGAAAGTCAGCCTGGGAGGAGAAAACTGTTTTTAAAAGCCCCAATGAGGAAAGCATTGAGGGAGGGGGAGGGCAAAAGGGTCAAGGGCAAGGTAAGGGCCCCTCTAGGGGTGTTGTCGGAGGTGGAAGGAAATGCCCCCAGGAAGGAGGGAGCATCACCCGGAGATCAGAGCTGGAGCTGTTTTGTCTAGATTCACCTACTTTAAGTTATCCCACTTTTCTTTTTTTTCAGCTTCCCTGGCAGGGAAATAGGAATTGAGCAACCTGTCTTTTCCCTCGTGAGAGCTAAAACTTTGGTGATAAAGGGACCTCTTCAAATTCTAAGTCTGTTTGTTAGGAGCCAAACCTTGGGAGATGAGAGAAGGGAGATGCTCCATTCCTTGGCAGAGCAGGCGGGGCCAGGAGGAAAAGCCGGTCTGACTACATTAGGGAACAGAAAGCCCAGAGTAAGTGCAATATTTTGCCAGCTTTCAGAGATCGATGGAAGCCTCTTTAACACAGGCTTCTACCTGAGAGTGATATAATGAATCTGGCATTTATCTGTCTCTGGAAGGAGGCTTCTGAAAGATGGGAAAAATATAAAATAAATTGCATCTTTGGGTAGATCCCAGAAGGAGCTGCTTTCAAGGAGGGAAATAACTCATCGACGATGTCACAAAGCAGAAGATACTTAGGAAGGCTGCATGTTGCTTAGGCTGAGGGAGGTCAGGGTCTGCCCACAGAAGGCACGTGTGCCTCCAGCCTTGCTCAGAGAAGGGAGTTAGAAATCAGAGCCCAGGCTGAGAACACAGGTATCGCTTCTGCCCTAAAACCGAAAGATAATACATCTTCCTCTTCCCGCCTCTATCCACTAGCCAGGGGCATTCCCTGACCCTTTACTGAGGAAAGGATGGGTCCCTTTTGGTTTCTTGTCCTCTGGAAGATGCTACCATTTTTTTACCATCCCACTTCATGCTTTGGAGTCATTTTGGAAAGAGTTCAGTTCCAATATTGTGTCCTCCACTTACGGGTTTGGACATGTTTCCTTATCTCTATATGCCCTCAGTTTCTTATTTTGTTAAAAATATGGAGAAATATCTATTTCACAGGGTTTTTAAGAGGATGAAATGAGATAATAGTCAAAACAACTAATTTAGCATGTGACACACAGTTGAATCTTAAGAACAATTGTTGCCATTATGGTAATGTAAATAAGAGAGTCAAGAACAACATTTGGTACTTGGTAGTCACTCAATAATCAGTTTCTTTTCTCTTTTTCAAGGTCTTATCAGCAATAATAGCACTAGGAAAGGATGTTGGATATTTTGTCTTCCTCATCAACTTTCACCCTCCCCCAACCAATCCTAAGCCACAACTGAGGCCAAAGCCAACCTCAACCCTATGCCCAGATCTGTCTCCAACCCTAACCCTAACCCTGTGTCAAACTGTTACCCCAGCTCTATTCCCAATGCTATTTCAACTATGTTAGTCAAGGTTCTCCAGAGAAACATAACTAATACGCTATATATATAGAAAGAGACTTGTTATAAGGAATTGGCTCATGCGATTATGGAGGCTGGCAAGTCCCAAGATCTGCAGGGTGAGCTGGCAAGCTGGAGATTAGGAGAGCCGGTGGTGTGGTTGCAGTCTGAGTTTGAAGGCCTGAGATCCAGGAGAGC